>NC_090648.1:177305319-177540319 GCF_040937935.1 Hyperolius riggenbachi
GTTACTTTGGTCAGAAACACCTGATCTGCATGCTTGTCAAGGGGCTACGGCTAAAAGTATTATAGACAGAGGATCAGCAGGACAGCCAGGCAATTTGTATTGTTTAAATGGAATTAAATATGCCAGTGTCCATATTCCTCTCACCTCAGGTTCCCTTGAAGGATGAGCAGTAATTACCTGTGTTGCTGGGAAATCCATGATATCCTGAGTGTACAGAGTGTTTGAATGTGCGTTCCTAAACCGCACATCACCTCATATTTCATCACACATGCTTGAAGATGTGTCTAACTAAACAACAAATACGCTGTTTATTTACATTTCCAGAGAAAGCTCTCAGGAGTTGTATATTAAATTGCTTCAGAGCCTATGAGTCACGCCGTTCTCAGACTAGCATGTCAGTGACTGTTAAAGGATGAGCATTCTTGGAACTGAACAGGACACTGCTGTGAAATGCACATAACCTAAGCAATTTAAGCAATCATAGGATATTCTACCAACTTCAATAGGTTATTATTAGAAGGAACAAAAACACTGCTTCAGAACTTACAATTTCCTTTGGCTTATGCAGACTACGCATGTGGAGATCAGGGTGTCCTGACCTGTGGCAGACTATGAAAGCCACAATACAGATATTTGATTCGTATCTCAAACTTCCGATGTTTTCCCTCATGCCAACCCATCCAACTAACTTTAGTCAATAAAGTGATGCTAGTCTCACTAGGTCACTTTAATTTATAAATCTATCCTGCCTGCAGTACCATAATTCACAGAATATTTGTCTCCCAGGTTTGTAACGCCACAATGGCCTTTTTGGCCCGTCATTGGAAATCTCCACCCCCTCCGCGTGCATTTCCATTAAGGAAAATGTATTCCATTTATATCAAGGAAAAGCTTACATTTTCCTAAACCTGTAACCCTAGGAGGTTTCATGATATATGGGACCCTTGGGCTGCTTGGCCTCAATCAATCTGTAAATTATAGAGGTTCTGCCATCCATGTCTTTCTCGTAACCAATGCTGTTAGCGCTTTTGCTTCAGGAAAGTTTGCGTGGCGCCCCATCAACCCCAGATTATGGTTTTTTTTTTTAATTACCTGTTATCTATATTGATTTATAGTAGTTACCTCTCCCCTTACACCAGTATCCTTGTATTTTGCAACTATGCTGGTCTGGAGCTAAAGCTCAGCTAAAGTGTGTCATTTCAGTGTCCCAGTTGTTTTTATTGTTATTTTAAAGAAATGTTTACCTAAAAACTCAATCAAAAATAGTTGAAAAAAAAAAAATCTGACGGCACAAGATGCCTCAATATTGCCACAACAGTTAAAACAAAATAATAAAAAGCCATTGATGTTCTTGTGGGGTCTTTGGCTCTATTTGCAACAAGATATTATCAGTGAAGCTGAAACAGGGTATTGGTATCTGCTACCCACTGAATGGTCCAAACACTGTAAGCAACAAGTGCTCAGTATAAACGTGAATATTAAGGTACGTACGTACATCCAATTTTGATTGGACAATTTTACCACTTTCTTGTAGAATGAGAGCTGACAGATTGTGAATACTATGAACAGATAGTGTAAGCATGCCCGTATACTTTATGTAAGTGGTAAAATTAGTTAGTGATTGGACAATAACATTGGATGTGTGTATGCACCTTAACAGGCATCTTTTCAAATTGTCAAGTGTCTGTGTACGTGGTAGGTAAAGGTTAAATAAGCTCTTCAGATAACAGATGGAATGGAATGCTTGCTACATGTCATGCCCTGACTGTATCATAACCGGGGGGAGACGAGGCCTAGTGCTAGTTTACATGATTCCTAAGACTGTTTAATAACACATGCTTCCCAAGTCAGCCATCAGTGTCCCATCAGTGATACACCGGCAACTGTCAGGAATGTAAACAGATATTAGCTTGTAGTAAACAAACTAGCTATGGATAGTAAAGTCAGTATTGCTCGACGTAAACAGCGTACGGTTTCAAGTCCCATTCCAGGCATAACTGTTTTCCTAGATCTGTGTGTGCACTTAGTTTATAACTATATATAAGCTCTATGATTCCCTTATGTCAAATTAAGTCCTGCTCCACAATGCAACAAATGGTTTGGCACCCCTATGAGTAGTTAAAGCTCTGTTATTGCATGAAAAGACAGGCAGCAGACAGGCAACAGTGACAGACCACTGTTTCGGGTGTGATCACCCTTTATCAAACTGCATCGGCCATCAGTCTTGGCACGCTACTATCTATAATGTGGTGCTCCTTCGTCCTTTGACTGTGGATATTGATCTCTCTGAACGACAGACTGTCAATGATACTGAGTGCAATATTCTCATGTGAATTTAGTCTCTGTCTTCCACCATACAGTAAGAATAGTAAATCGTATGCAATCCAGCCAGTAGCAGCACTCACCTATACAGCCTGGAATGTTGCTCATCGTAGTCAGTGATTTTGATCATGTAATTTAATTGTTAAATGTAATATACATACACATAAAATGTACTTTTCTCCCACAGTAAAATGCACTAGAAATGTTTCCTATGTTGCAGTCCCTTACAGTAGGTAGTAAAAAGCTGACAGATTTGACAAATTTGGACTAATCAAACTCCTAATGGACATCTAATACCTGAATTTAAAATTCAACATGAACATCTATTTGTCCAAAACCACCACAATACCAGCCATACAGACCCTCGAACTGATCTATTCGAGAAAAAGTAAGATTTCTCATGGGAAATGGGGTATCAGTTACTGATCGGGATGAAGTTTAATCCTTGGTTACAGTTCCTGATCTGGCATGCTAGATCTTTAACCTCTTGAGGATTGCAGAGCTAAACCCCCCTAGTGACCAGGCCATTTTTGGTAAAATTGGCCATTGCAGCTTTAAGGCCAAGCTGCAGGGCCGCACAACACAGCACAGAAGTGATCCCCCCCTTTTCTCCCCACCAACAGAGCTCTCTGTTGGTGGGGTCTGATCGCTCCCCCATGTTTATTTTTTTAACAATAAATATTATTGTTCCTGCTTTTTTTTTTTTTAAACTGTGTCTTTAAATCCCTTCCCTCCCTCCCCACAGCCAGCCAATTACGGTGATCGGCTGTCATAGGCTTCTTGTCCCCCAGGGGGACAGCCGTGTTACACGGCTGTCCCCAGTGCAGTGCTGCTGCTGATCGCAGTGCTGCGCAGTGTACATACACGGCGATCATGCCGTATAACAGTCTCCCGAGCGGCAATAGCCGCTCGGAGACTGAAGAGGGGGCGGAGCTCCGCCCTTCAAGCATGAGATGCGCGCGCAATTAGCGTTAGGCGGTCCTGGGGCTGCCGCCACGGCCACGCCCATCGACGTCGGAAACTGGTTAACCTCCCTGGCGGTAAGCCCGTGCTGAGCACAGGCTATGCCGCCGGAAGGCACCGCTCAGGCCCCGCTGGGCCGATTTGCATAATTTTTTTTTGCTACACGCAGCTAGCACTTTGGTGGCGGAGTGCATTGTTCTCCTCCTTAACCGGCCTGTGGAAGCTACTTCATTATACCTGGGGCCATCATCTCTCTTCCCTTCTTCATAGACACAGATTGCGCTGCTTTGCAATTGCCTACCAGTTCACCCGCAGTATTGAGTTTAATACTAGCAGTCGTCACAAATCGAGGGGAAATTGTTTATGCGTACTCACTTTTAGAAAACCACTTTCCCCAGAGGCAATATTGGTTGCCTATCAGGAGAAATTCCTACAACCTGGGAAGTACAGCAGTAACCCATCACTGTACTATCAAAAGTTTTACTTTCCAACTATCACACACTCAATGACAAGTCCAAATTCTGCAACTCAATTTTTACCATATTTGGATATTTCACTCAGTATTTTTAAGCAAGATCATAAAGATAGTAAAATAGAAAAGAAATGGGGAGTGTGAGTAGCTTAAGAATGTAAACAACAAAACCTCTAGGAAAACTACTCAACTATCTACTGTACAATCTTCAGAAGCTTCTTACGTACAGTAGCTGGAAGAATAAAGACAAAACAATAGTACATATTGTAAACTTTCTGAATGGAAAAATAATGTTAAATATATTTTGGTTTGAAATATTGACATCCTTGAATATGCAGCATACAATTCACCAAGGACATTGTCTTGAGGTATGTTCAGTAAACATTTACTATCTAGTTTATCACACACACGATACCTAGGCTGACTCATGCATTTCACACAACTACCACACGCTAAACATATGGAATAGATGACATCCTTTCCGTATTCTGTTTAAAGAGAATCTGTACTGTCCAATTTGTACAATAAAAAACCATACCAATCGAGTCACTGTGATCTCCTGGGTCTCTATTTGCTTTTCCCGCCGCGATCCTTGCTTTTAATCGCCAGTTTTAGGCAGTGTTTACAAACAAAAAGCATGGGCGCTAACCAGGAAGTGATGTATGTATGTATGTATATATATATATATATATATATATATATATATATATATATATATATATATATATATATATATATATATGTAAACACACGTGTGTGTGTGTGTGTGTGTGTGTGTGTGTGTGTGTATCATGTTACAGAATACTACAAGTATTTATTACATAGTGAATTATCTGCCGTCCAGTCTGGGATTAGTCACAGTTTCTCTGCATGTGACAGGAAACAGCTCCCTCCCCCCTCAGCCTCACAAACTGTCTGTGAGGAATACACAAAGCACACACACAGAGCGTGCAGGGGGCATGCATAACTTATCACTATCACAGCAGAAGCAGCTCCTTCCTCCCTAGGTCGACAAAGCTTGACAAAGGAAAGAAGATTAGATATATTACAGAGACTGCAACTAGAAAAGGCTGCAGTAATCCAGACCACATTAGAACAGGTATAGGAACTTATAGGATAGAAGAAATAAGGCTGGAAATGTTGTTACAGAGACTCTTCAAAGCGAGCTGTGTTGGCTTTGATTCAATTTCTTTTTACTTTTGCCATGTTTGTAATTTAATACACAACACTCAACACTGGGCATGATTCACAAAACTTTTCCCCCTGTTTTCACCTTATCTATGTTACATTTTAAGCTTCCAAAAAGCAAAAAAATAATATAATTAAGGTAAGAAAAGTAATATTGAAATGAATTTGATCAGGGACAACTTACTTTGAGTGATTATTTTGCTCGTAAATGTGCTGAAAGGTTATTTTTATAAGTTAGGTGATAAATAAGTCATTTATGAGAAGTTTTGTGAACAGAGCCCATTATCATCTTGTATTTTTTTTTAATGAATTTGAAAAGGGGGATGGACTCAGACAATCCAAAAATCAAAGGTAACAGAAAAGAAAAAAGCAGGAGCCACTAGTGCAATATGTCAAAGCATCGGCTAATGAGCTGCGTAAGGAGATTTACTCACACTTTTCAAGGTGCTAGCAGATTACAATCACCAATTGGGCATAAGGTGGAATTCCTGCCACCACTCAGGTATGAGAAGGTTCTCACAGGCTGGTCTTCTTGGTTATGAGCTCAGAGTCCCTGAGAGGAGATTGAGCTGATAAAGACAACAAACGCCAATGGACTTGTAAATTATTTTGGGAAGAGGGTGGCGGCTCCCAACAATATAAAACAATTCAAAACAGCTTAAAATGGAGAAGCAGTGGTGAGATTCACCTCTACTAAAGAGAAAAGCCAATGGCGACTTGATTTCAACTAGACAATTTCACTGGCTTTACCCACTTCCTCAGGTCAATGATACCCAAAAGCAAATACCCAAGGGTTGAGCAGAGAATGATACAAGTTCCTCCAAATTAAATTAAAGTCTGATGTATGTTGGAGCCATATTACTCAGTTGGCAAAAAAACAACTTCATGGCAATTCCCTTTAAATAATAAATTACTGAAACATTCTGAAGGATGTCATTGTGCAATGCCTTTTAAAAAATAGCAATTACTTGGCTGTCAAGCTGATCTTTTGGCATACTCATTTTAAATTTGAAAATATACCCGTATTTCGCGCCGTATAAGACGCTCCGGAATATAAGACGCACCCAGGTTTAGAGGGCAAAAACCAGGGAAAAAAAATACTAAACCTGGTGCGTCCATATTCCAGGAGCGTCTTGTACATGTCCTTCTGTGTGTCCTCATGTGTGCTCCTGTGCCCCCCATATCCCTATGTGTTCTTCTGTGTGTCCCCCTGTGCCCCCATGTGTCCTCCTGTGCCCCCATGTGTCCTCCTGTGCCCCCATGTGTCCTTCTGTGCCTCCCATGTGTCCTCCTGTGTGTCCTTCTGTGCCCCCCATGTGTCCTCCTGTGCCCCCCATGTGTTCTCCTGTGTGTCCTTCTGTGCCCCCCATGTGTCCTCCTGTGCCCCCCATGTGTCCTCCTGTGCCCCCCATGTGTTCTCCTGTGTGTCCTTCTGTGCCCCCATGTGTCCTCCTGTGCCCCCCATGTGTTCTCCTGTGTCCTCATGTGCCCCCCATGGGTTCTCCTGTGTGTCCTCATCTGCCCCCATGTGTCCTGTGCCCCCCATGTGTCCTCCTGTGCCCCCCATGTGTTCTCCTGTGTGTCCTTCTGTGCCCCCCATGTGTCCTCCTGTGCCCCCCATGTGTCCTCCTGTGCCCCCCATGTGTTCTCCTGTGTGTCCTTCTGTGCCCCCCATGTGTCCTCCTGTGCCCCCCATGTGTTCTCCTGTGTCCTCATGTGCCCTTATGTGCCCCCCATGGGTTCTCCTGTGTGTCCTCATCTGCCCCCATGTGTCCTGTGCCCCCCATGTGTCCTGTGCCCCCCATGTGTCCTCCTGTGCCCCCATGTGTCCTCATGTGCCCCCCATGTGTGCTCCTGTGCCCCCCCCATGTGTCCTCCTGTGCCCCCATGTGTTTTTCTGGTGCCTCATGTGTGCTCCGGTGCCCCCATGTGCCCTCATTTGCCCCCCTGCCTTCCTCCCTCCCACCTGCCCGAGTCTCCTGGCCCCCCGGATGGAGAGTTAATAGCGGCAACAACTTACCTTTGCCAGGCTCCCGCGCTGATCCTAGATCATTGTGCTGCCCCCCGCTAGCCTCCTCCCTCTGTATCTGCCCCCCCCCCCGGGGGAAGGAATAAGTATCGGCAGCTTACCTCCGCAGTGCGCCCGCGATGACTGCAGACGTCCGTGTTCCAGGCACTTCTCGCTCTAGTGGCCGGCTTGAACTGATGACGCGCAGTTCAAAGCCGGCCACTAGAGCGAAAAGTGCCTGGAAGACGGACGTCTGCAGTCATCGCGGGCGCACTGCGGAGGTAAGCTGCCGATACTTATTCTTTCACCCGGGGGGGGCCAGATACAGAGGGGGGAGGCAGAGGAGGCTAGCGGGGGGCAGCGCAATGATCTAGGATCAGCGCGGGAGCCTGGCAAAGGTAAGTTGCCGCCACTATTAACACTCCATCCGGGGGCCAGGAGACGCAGGCGGGCACAGAAAGGCAGGCACAGAAAGGCAGGGAATCCCCAACGTGGCGGCGGGTCGGCGGTTCGGATCGGCGGGCGTTATTAAGTTGGGGATTCCCTGCCTTTGCCGTATAAGACGCAGGAACCAAAGATTCACAACAGTACATATAATCCTATCCATTAAACAAGTAGAACAGTGACATCTACAGGCCAGATATATGAACAACACAAAGATAAGCAGATAAACAGATGGATTCTGATATCCATAGGATTCATTCAGACAGGTCAGTTTTCAACATATCCCTAGTCTTCTTTGCAGTAGTGGAACACAAGGTCCCATCTTAAACAATATTTCTGGACACCAAATATGCTACATATGCCAAAGGACACAATGTAAGTCTACAAAAATGTATTCTCATTATTGTTTTCAACAGAAAAGGGACATGACAAAAATATAAAAAAATCAACACCAGACCCCTCCTGAATCAGGTCACCCTTACTGCCTGTTGTCAAAATGAATACTACAAAAAAACAACAATGGATATAAAAACGTATATGCATGTATATGTAGTGGCTGGATAGTGTAATGGTTAAGCGCTCTGCCTCTGACACAGGAGACCTGGGTTCAAATCTCGGCTCTGCCTGTTCAGTAAGCCAGCACCTATTCAGTAGGCGATCTTGGGCAAGTCTCCCTAACACTGCTACTGCCTATAGAGCGCGTCCTAGTGGCTGCAGCTCTGGCGCTTTGAGTCCGCCAGGAGAAAAGCGCGATATAAATGTTCTGTGTTTTGTTTGTTTATGTATATGGACAGACAGCGTACATTTTTATTGAAATCTTACAAATTAAACTAGAAGATAGAGGTAAAAAATAAACATTTGTGTATAAAATTTCATAAACTTTTAATTGTGAAAAATAAAAAAAGTTAAAAACATATACAGTATATATACCATAATGTTTAAATATGAAGCTTTATAAATATAACAAATGCTATAACATTTTTATAACATTTTTCAGAATTTTGTCAGCCATGGCATGGGAATTTTCAGAATTTCTCAGTGCAAGTCTACTTTAACATTAGTTTTGCAGTAACTACAGTTAGTTTAGTTTGTACAGTCGGATTCCACCTGCTGTCTGCAAATAGCAAGTATTGATTAAAATAAACAAATCAACACATTTTTAAGTTCAGAACACATGAAAAAATATAAAAACAGTGCTGTCTCATTCCAAGGGCTAAAACTAAGTCTGGAAGAGGCAAATACTACAAAAACTATATAGAAAGGGTTAATATCATAAGAGCTAGAATGGTGGAGCTGAAACAGTTCTCACTGTTCCATCAATATTTACTCGCCCTAAATCCCTTTACCCATCTGCTCATTGTACCAATTATTGCTGGCACGCAAGAAAGGAATTATTGCAAATACCTCTGATAGATTATGAGGATAGGAAAAATGACCACCTGCAATGACATTCAATCTATAGTACGGAAGTATGCGATGGGATAAAATTGTAAGTCTTTCTTGCTATACCTTCAGAAGCAACATTTTTGTACCTCTGAAATACCTAAATCTGACAAATTGTTGCTTGCTTATAAATGCTCAGCTTTGGTGGTGCTATTATGCTGCTGCTTTGCTAAACACTGTCATTAAAAGATATCTGAAGTAAGCAGAATATGACTGTTGCTATTGGTATCTGTTTTTAAAATGTCAGTTGCCATGGTTGTCTTCTGAGTCAAACATTTGCAAGAAGGAAATAGCTTATGAAGTAAGAAGTTCTTAGAACAGCTGTTCTTATATAGTAGTCTTTCTGAGTCAATGATTCAAAAAGTATCACAGAGAAAGACTAGGCCTCCTGAGTGATGTATAACAGGTAATGGCAATAGATGTGAGAAGTGTAACTTCTTACCTTCTCCAAAGAACAAACCATAAATACTGGGGAAAGGAATAGTTTATACATGCATGTTAGATAACGCGTTTCTCGGGTCACAGCCCGCTTCCTCAGGTCAATAACATATGCCTGCAGGTATAGGGTGAAACCTTTTAGGGCACCTCCTCCAGTATATCCTAAGGGGTCCCAGTAACGAGGACTTATTTGCATATGTGTATCAGCGCCAAGTAAACAAAGCGGCCGCTGCTGAGAGAAGAACAATGTCCAGAGTTCACAAACAGGTAAATTATATATGATCAGCGCAGAGTCCAAAAACAGAAGACGAGTCTTCAACAAAGAATAAGAGCAGGCAAATCTCCAACTCAATAAATATTGGGGTAACGGCACAGCTCTGCATTCATGGATACCCAGAAAAAGGAAAGAGGCTTACCAGCTGGTGACAACTCACATTATAAGGTTGTATCAATGATTTGGTAGGACATCAGGAAGCAACAGTCTGTCCAGGATCCACCAATTCAGCAATGATTCATCTCCCGTATGGATATCAGTAAACATCATAAAAAACAAACGGTAACTCTAAGTGTAAACTGATTAATATAGAGTTTTCATAGTAAAAACAGCATAAAAATAAAAACTTACATACAGGGCCCATGCAATGGGAACCCCGAGAAAGTTGCACACATGTATGGGTCAGCAGTGAAGGACAGTATAAAGGTGCCGCCTGTCTCCTTCTGCAGGATCTGACGGTGGTTGCAAGTCATAGCAACCCACCTTTGTGAATATATACCTACTGTTTATTCACTATCCCTTATCCTATGATACTGCACCATTGGGCCCCTGGTCTCTCTTCATTACTGACACTTGGGGCCAGTTTCCACTAGTGTGGTGCGAATTCGTCGCGGAAACGAATTTGCATGCGGATGCGAATTCGTGTGCGTTTGTATGCAAATTTTCATTCAAATTCGTATGCGTTTGTGTATTTTTTTTAAGTATGCGAATTTAACCATGTCAGTGCCTGTGTGCTTCTACATTGATTTTACATGAAAACATACACTAATTCGCATGGAAAATTTGCACAGCGAAAACACATGCAAATTTTCTATTAAATACATTACATGCGAATCGCACACTAGCCTTGCAGTGTGCGGATTCTGATGGTTCTGCTGTGCAGATTTTTTCTGCACAGTTCACCGCACAGATTTCCTGACAAGTGGAAACAGGCCCATTTACTATCATTGGGTATGCAAATCTGCATGCAGAAAACTCATGCAGATCCGCTGTAGTGGAAATGGGCCCTTACAGAGAAAGGATCAGCTCAACATTCCGGCAAGTTGTGTTTCTTTAAAAGAAAGTCAACCACAGCATCCTCTAAATACTAGTCTTCTTAAAGCAGGATTACACTCTATTAGTGCCACACGCAATAATGGGATAATGCACGTGCTGCTATCCAAGTAAAAATGAGTAGGGAAGCTGCCTGACATTACTGTATAAATATAAATAAAACTTTCAAGTACCGTAAGTGCTTTTGTAGGGAATAATACTGAGAATCTCCTATGAGGAAATGGACTAGTTCAAATCTGACTAGATTGATTGGATCAATCCATTTTTTGTATTGAACTCATCAATCGGATTGGTTTGCACAGTTTTGGCCATTAATGGGCCATTAATGGGCCATTAATTCAGCGGTGAATCGCCACGCATGTATGGAAACAGCAGACAGTGCAGTCTATGTATTTTCATAAGCGCGCTATATGGAAATGGTTTGCTGCATTTCAGGGCGTGAAGCCACTCAGTATAATAAATGGCATCACAAGCTCTGCCCCCCGCTGGGAGTGACTCGCAGTGCAGAGCCCCTCTGCGCTGCAAGGAAACAAGCTGTAAAAGTGAAGTTATAGTGAGGTAATATTGAGAATCTACCATGAGTAGATAGACTAGTCAAAAGATCTGTTTGATTTGTCAGCTTTTTACTAGCTTCTGCAAGTGACCGCAAAATAAGGGGGGGGGGGATGTATTTATAGTGTATTTTACCTTCAGAGAAATTTATATTTTATATGTATGTATTTTAAATTTTAAAATTTTTCATGATAGTGGCCCTTTAAGCCTTTGGTACAGGTCTTTAAACAAACAATTCATCTTTTCTAGGACTGCAGTAAGCAGTACAGGAAAAGGTTAGAAAAAAAAGCAGCATAAATAATCCATGCTGAGCTCACATGTGTTTACCTCAGCCAAGACTGGAATCTCCCTATTACATGACCTCCTCCTTCCACCCTGAGGTATAACAGTCTCGCTCAACAGCCGGCTTGGATTAACAAGTGCAGTGCAGCTCTCTCAGGCTGCCGTTATGCTGGAACACAATCAAATACAGCCAAAGAAAAGGCTGCGTTGGTGCAAAAACTGCTTTCTAAATAAATGGAAAGAAAAACAACAGGACAAATGCTGTTAGGTCTGAACACCTACCGAGCCACACTTCATACACAGCCAGCTACAAAAAACAAAGCAACGGTTATTCACACAACACAGTGGAAAATCCCTTCTGAAGAAGGGAATCCACCTTACTCTCATTTTATTAAAAACACTGATATTAAACACGCTTTTTAATAAAAAAAAAAAACACACTAAAAGGGATATACAAAAAACTAAGTAAATTGGATTTATCTATTCTTAAGGTACAAATCGTCATTCAGCTCTGACATAACCTTAAAGTTATTTCCTAGTTAAGGGCTTAGGAAATAAATAATAGTAGAATATTGGTAAATTGATTCATAAAGTCAAATACCTGTAATATTTACAGATATTTATTTATTTATTTATTGTATTTATAAAGCGCCAACATATTACGCAGCGCTGGACAATAAATAGGGATACATACAATATTTAGGGGTGACATACAGCAAAATGACAATACCTGAATACAAGAAAGACCAGATCATGCAGCACAGTATGAGTACAAGGTAATGCTTAGTCACTGGAGGGGAGCATGGAGATTAGGCAAGTTAGGTTCACTCAGATGCATAGCATGGGTTCACAGTAATGGAGGTGCATGATCAGGTAGGACACAAAAGGAGGAGGACCCTGCCCAAAGGCTTACAATCTAGAGGGAGAGGTAAGGACACGGAAGGTAGGGGACCAGAGTTCAGCTGTGGGTTTAGAGCACTTGTGAGGGGTAGTAGGCCAGAGTGAAAAGGTGAGTTTTGAGGGCTTTCTTGAAGATGTTGAAGGAGGGGGCTGCCCTAATGGGTAGAGGTAGGGAGTTCTATAGTGTTGGAGCAGCTCTTGAGAAGTCCTGGAGGCGTGCATGGGACTGGGTGATGCGGGGGGCGGTTAGGCGAAGTTCATTGGAACAGTGGAGTGAGCGGCTCGGTGTGTACCTCTGAGTAAGATCGGAAATGTAGGTTGGACAGGTTTTGTGGACAGATTTGTAGGTCAGACACAGTATCTTGAATCTGATTCTGGACTGGATAGGAAGCCAGTGGAGGGATTCAAGGAGGGGATCCGCCATGGTGGAGCGATGGGAGGAGTGGATAATTCTGGCTGCCGCATTCATGATGGACTGCAGTGGGGCTGTTCGGGTCATAGGGAGATCAGACAGCAGGGCATTGCAGTAGTCAAGGCGGGAAATTATGAGGGCATGGATGAGGAGTTTGGTGGTGGCAGAGGTCAGGAAAGGGCCAATCTTACAGATGTTACAAAGGTGGAAGTTGCAGGACTTTGAGAGGTTTTGGATGTGGGGAGTGAAGGAGAGTGCAGAGTCCAGGGTGACACCCAGACAGCGGGCTTGAGAGGTAAGGCGAATGGTAGTGTGGTTAACAGTGACATGCACATCTGGGAGGTTTATGGATGTCCGGGGTGGGAAGATCATAAATTCCGTACCTAACCTCCCCCTACTCTCACACAGACAGCCCCCCATGGAATCTAACCCTAACCCCTCTTGGTGAGTGCCTAGCCTTCAAAAAAACCCCTCCCCCCACTGGGAAACTAACCTTAAACTCCTGTGGGCACCTAACCTCAACCCCTGGTGTCTTATTGAAAAAGGCGCCCGCTATTAGCAGAACGCATCTTTCCACCTTTTTAAAGAGAACCCGAGGTGTGTTTAAAGAATGTTATCTGTATACAGAGGCTGGATCTGTCTATACAGACCAGCCTCTGTTGCTATCCCAAACTCCCCTAAGGTCCCCCTGCACTCTGCAATCCCTCATAAATCACAGCCGTGCTGTGAGGCTGTGTTTACATCTGTAGTGTCAGTCTCGGCTGCTCCCCCGCCTCCTGCATAGCTCCGGTCCCTGCCCCCGTCCCTTCCCTCCAATCAGCAGGGAGGGAAGGGATGCAGGCGGGGACTAGAGTTCTGCAGGAGGCGGGGAGAGCAGCAGACTGACACTATAGAGATAAAGACAGCCAGCTCTGACAAGCTGTTTGTTAGCACTGTGGCTGTGATTTATGAGGGATTGCAGAGTGCAGGGGGACCTTAGGGGGGTTTGGGATAGCAACAGAGGCTGGGCTGTATAGGCAGATCCAGCCTCTGTATGCAGATAACATTCTTCAAACCCACCTCGGGTTCTCTTTAACTGGTCTGTTACCACAGTTATTAACACCACATTGACTGCAACACTAGAAAATAAATATCCTTGCGCCTACACTATTATGTTGCCAAAACAGAAAAAACTTCACAAACAGAAAAAAAAAATATTGTTTTCTGTGTGTGATTTATATACAACCTACCATGCACTAAACCACGAGTGACATACTTATATAATTTGAGTCTTTTGTCGTCGTACAAGTGTTTAGTTGTGTCTAGAGATGAGCCGAAATTTTCGAAATTTCGAACTGCTTTTATTACGAATGCGAAATTTAACATTACGACCCAAATTCGTAATTTCGTAATTAATTTTCAAATCGTAATTTACAATTTCGTAATCGAAATTTCACTCCCGTAATGACGAATTTCGTGTCTCCAACCGAAATTTTACTTTTTCAGGTTTGTAAGGGTTTCTATCCCTCTAGATGCCTAAAATGAATAGCACAGCCAGCCAGTCGTCCTCCTCCTCCTCCTCCTCCTCCTCCTCCTCCTCCCTCCCTCCCTCCCTCTCCCTCTCTCTCTCTCTCTCTCTCTCTCTCTCTCTCTCTCTCTCTCTCTCTCTCCCAGAGATCTGTAGTATTTCAAAACCATACTCACATTCATGACATGTCCAGGGATCAAACCCAGGCCAACCACATGGAAGACAGCTATGCTCACCACCATACCACCAAACACACACTAAATAGACTGCTAACCTAAATCTTACTTGTAGACAGTCATATGAGACACATGCTGGGTGCAGGGCTTTGTGATTGGACCATGGACCATGCGATCGAGTGAGGTGCAAAAATGAAATCATGCCTAGCAGAGGATGGTTTCACAATGCTAAATGCTAGGCTGGCTGTGGTGCAATTGGTTAGTGCGTCTGGCTGGTAACAGCAAGGTTACAGGTTCGATTCCATCCAGGCATGTCTTTTCCTTTTGCGTTCAACAGTTGTCCAAACACCGAGCACAAAGTTTTGCATGCGTAAAGTTTTACGCACGCAAAATACCCCATGGGGTTCAATGGCGCAGCGCGCGCACGCAAAAGGAAAAGACATGCCTGGATGGAATCAAACCTGTAACCTTGCTGTTACCAGCCAGACACACTAACCAATTGCACCACAGCCAGGCTAGCTGTGACCTAACTCTACGTGGCTATCTGGGGCTCTGTTGGCTCTGTTTGGACAACTGTTGAACGCAAAAGGAAAAGACATGCCTGGATGGAATTGAACCTGTAACCTTGCTGTTACCAGCCAGACACACTAACCAATTGCACCACAGCCAGGCTAGCTGTGACCTAACTCTACGTGGCTATCTGGGGCTCTGTTGGCTCTGTTTGGACAACTGTTGAACGCAAAAGGAAAAGACATGCCTGGATGGAATCGAACCTGTAACCTTGCTGTTACCAGCCAGACACACTAACCAATTGCACCACAGCCAGGCTAGCTGTGACCTAACTCTACATGGCTATCTGGGGCTCTGTTGGCTCTGTTTGGACAACTGTTGAACGCAAAAGGAAAAGACATGCCTGGATGGAATTGAACCTGTAACCTTGCTGTTACCAGCCAGACACACTAACCAATTGCACCACAGCCAGCCTAGCATTTAGCACTGTGAAACCATCCTCTGCTAGGCATGATTTCATTTTTGCACCTCACTCTATCGCATGGTCCAATCACAAAGCCCTGCACCCAGCATGTGTCTCATATGACTGTCTACAAGTAAGATTTAGGTTAGCAGTCTATTTAGTGTGTGTTTGGTGGTATGGTGGTGAGCATAGCTGTCTTCCATGTGGTTGGCCTGGGTTTGATCCCTGGACATGTCATGAATGTGAGTATGGTTTTGAAATACTACAGATCTCTGGAGAGAGAGAGAGAGAGAGAGAGAGAGAGAGAGAGAGAGAGAGAGAGAGAGAGAGAGAGAGAGAGAGAGAGAGAGAGAGAGAGAGAGAGAGAGAGAGAGAGAGAGGAGGAGGAGGAGGAGGAGGAGGAGGAGGAGGAGGAGGAGGAGGAGGAGGAGGAGGAGGAGGAGGAGGAGGAGGAGGAGGAGGAGGAGGTTGGTTGGTTGGTTGGTTGGTTATTCATTTTAGGCATCTAGAGGGATAGAAACCTTTGCAAACTTTAAAATACTAAATTTCGTAATCGTAATTACGAAAATTTGCGTAATTTGCGAAAATTACGAAATTTCGATTACTGCTAAAATCGTAATTGTAGTAATTTCGCGAAATTTCGGAAATTCGTAATTAGGTCATTACGCTCATCCCTAGTTGTGTCCGGGGTAGACCTTGGGCTGTACTGGATGGTAACCTCAGATCTGAGTCATGAGTGAGTTGCATGTGTAACATGGCTGCCAAGGTTAAGAAACATGTGGGTTGCATATGCTTCAGGAGAACCCAGGCTCAAACCCACATGGCAGTTAATGTGTTTAATACATTGGTCACAACACTAAAACCAGACAAAAAGGGTAGCCCAGCTGCTTGTACTGCTTAATATTCATGCATCAGGGAGTCAACCAGTCAACACCTGGATCCACCAAGGGTGTAGGAATACACAAAATTTCCTAATACATAGATGTTTTGCAAAATCAGGTACTTTGAAAGTTGTAAGGACAACATGCCAGGAATAAGTTATGGCAGCTTCATTTACTTACAGCGCATACCCCCCCCCCCCCTTTACATATTACTATAGTAAATGTATAGTACGTTGGTATGGATAGCACTCTCAACTTTCAGCTTGGTTGCCAGTTCAGATAGTGCCAGGGCAATATCTGCACAGAGTTTGTATGTTCTCGCTGTGTCTGCATGGGTTTCCTCCAGGCATTTCCGGTTTCCTCCCACAGGGAGGCTTCCCACTAAATTGGCCCTAGACTATGATGGACATATGACTATGTTAGAGATTAGATTGTGAGCCCCTCTGAGGGATAGTTAATGACAAGACTTTATATACTCTGTACAGCTCTGCAGAAGATAGCCGAGCTATATGTGCAAAAAAAATAATAATAAAGCAAATGTATCAGCAATCAAAATCAATAAAGTACAGACGTTAAATATTTAAGGACCTTAGAAACTGACATAACATGCGCCTGAAGTTGTTCCTGTCTGGAGAAGCAGTGGATAACAGATAGGAGAAACAATCAGTTGAAAAGACTTGAAAACATTTCTAAATGTCCACGTTTTCTAACAGAGATAAGCAGTGTTGGCAGCATCAGCTACCCACTCAGCATTCATTCTGCCATGCTGAGCTCGGACGTTAAACATGGCTCTAGCCAAGAAAGGCCCTAAGGGTAGTCAGATTGCGTCCACATGGCCTTAAGATGTTTCCTTAAATAAAGAGCTAGAAAGCCTGGCTTGAAAGAATGTCTAATCCTGCAAAGTCTGTCTAAAAAGTTACTGAGAAACCACTTGTATCAGAACTCTGAGTTGTCAAATAAACTGTAATGAAGACAACCACAAAATAGTCCTTATACCCCATAAACCCCCACAAATTAAAAAAAAAAAAACCCTCATACAGTCATCAAACCCTTACTTCCATTTAAGATTTCCAATATTTAACAGTGGTAAATCATATCAATATTTGTCCCTTAATGATTAAAATAATGAATATACATTGTACTGTACCTTGAAATCATTTTCCAGAGTCATCTGGGCAGAAAATACACAATATAGTGTAGTGTTTCAAGAGTGTAAGGGTGTTCAAAGGTGAAAAAGAGGGGGGGGGGGGGGGGGGGAGATCAATAAAACTGGGTTGCACCACAAGAAACCACTTAGACCGGGTAAACCTGCGTTCCTCTGGTTTGTTTCCAATGGTCACACTCCAAATAAAGGCCAAATTATAAAACCATACAATTTCAGCCTCCCACAGAGATACTGACTAGAATAGGGGGGAGGTACCAAAAAAAAGTGTAAAAAAAAAAAAAAAAGAAAAAAAAAAGGAAAATCATAATGAAAATTACAAAAAAAAGCGTCTGTGTCTTAAGGGGTGTGTGTCATTATTAGAAGGACCTTAGGGTGAAAGTGAATATTCCTCCATATGACGTGGGGTTAAGAGCAATCTACTGAAGAGCAAACAAAGTGAAATGTTGTGGCTAAAAAGAAAAAAAAAAAAGAGGCCACAGAAAGTGAGACTTGTTATTCCCTGATAAGATGTCACAGACCTTTCACAGTATCCTATGGCCTGGTGGCTTTCCCCTTCTTGCCTACATTACATTGTCACGATACACGTCACCTTAGCGGGGGGATTACACATTCCTTAGAGCCCACACAAAGATGGTGGATTTCCAATTTTTGTCCATAATCCACTTGCAGCAACATAATGTGTTTCAACCAGGGTATATTTTACCGAAACAGCCATGGACCCCATTCTCCACAGGTGCTCATAGCTTTTATCGGTAACAGGACAGGTTCCACTCAGAACAGGCCTCACCATGGTCAGGGGAGGACTGGGACCTTTTGGCCTGGGGGGAAAACACAAACTAGAGGCCCGTTTTCACGGCAGCCCCAGCCCAAATGACATCTCACATGTGCCCCACGTGCTATATACCGGTAGTCACGTGGGAAATACAGCAAGGACACTCGAGGGACAGCGTGACAGGTAAAGTATAAATGCACTGGCACCGGGGGGGGGGGGGGGGGGGGGGGGGGGTACATAATACATTTTGAGTTACAACGGTCAGGGTTTCTATCTCTTCCACAAGTCCTGCAAGCAGCCCTTCTGGAGTCTAGGGACTGTCGAAAACTTTTCAACCTAGACAATATCTTATGTAGCTGTGCACATGCAGTTAACAATGGTGAGAGACCAGACAGATTTTTTTCCCATGGACCCTGCAGGCCAGCCTCTGCTCTGTATCATGCTGTGTATATTTACTAGCTTGCCCGCCCTGCAATTGCTTTGTAATTGGGCATTTATTTCCCTCATTCAGCCTAGTGTTTCACATTGCCTTATACAAAAACCTGAATTCACCAGGCACAGTGCCAGCCCTAAATCATTAAATGACAGGCAGCCTGGGGGGAAATCTTCCCCCTTCCCCCCTGGCCAGTCCTCCCCTGACCATGGTAGACCAAGGAAGCAGAGTGAAGGTCACTGATCTCCATCTTTATTTTTAGCACTGCAGTGCACTACACCTTCCCCCTGTACTTTATAAAAATTAGGTGTGAAACATTTATTCTACATGCCTTGAGGAGAATCTGTGAATATAATTATTGCTTTGTAGTACTGAATTCATGAACAGGAAAATCCACATTACGTTTTAGTCTAGACAGGAAGCAAGAGTGAGATACAATCACATGATCACAGCCAGCCATTCAGGGAATTACAAAGCCATCATAACAATCACATCGTGCACGTGGCTCACCATGAATGAATAAGTTGGTCATGTTTAATAAATATAGATGACATGAATACTTTTTCTAAATACAGATTAAACTTGTAATTTATGTATGGCAAAACATATACAGTTTTGAGGCGTACAAAACATTTTAACCATCATTCAAACATCTGTTATCAAAAAAACTCAATTTACAATTTGTAGATGTACAAAATACTCAGCACAAAAACCCTTCTGCTCAAACACAATTGTCATTTTCATCAGCAAACTAGATCTACAATGCACAGGGAATTTTCTCTACTTACATCTGCCTAATTAACAAAAGCTGCTTTTCAATCGTAATGTCATCGATGCCTGCCGTATCCTCATGGAATAGATAAGTAATTGGACCCATATTACAGGTCTTGAAAGGGAAAAATTTAAGCTGGTTGCTTTCATGTTTTCACTATGAGTGATTAACTGTGATTATAAATTATGCTGAATGCAATACGCTATTAAAGAGACTCTCCCACTTCTCACAGTGGTTTTATGGAATAAGAGCGGGACATGCTATGGGAAGTATGGATGTAGCCCGTGTAAAGACAAAAAAAAATCTTTGCCGCCAGTTATAAGAAAACAAAAGTTGCATATTGATAACATAAAGTAAATCACTAAAACATGACTTGATCTTTCAGACAAATGCACACAATATTAGTATCAAATGCAAAATTGGTTAGTGTGTGACAGGGCTGGGATAAGATTCAGCACCAGAGGTGGATATGCCAAAGTGCCCACCAACCCTCAAATTGTATCCGCCATGTATAGGTAACAAGTAGATGCCCCCCCCCCCCCCAGTATAGGTGGCCAGGTGTGCCACCAGTAAAAGGTAGCCAGGTGTGTCCCCAGTACAAGGTAGCCATATGTGCCCCCAGTATAAGGTAGCCCACGTCCCCAGTTTAGATCAGCTGTAGCCACCTCTGGTTTACAGGCTGAAGTAAGAAGACTAGCTGAGAATAGAAGGTAAAATCTGGGTGATACCTAACTAAAAATGAAGACGTTTCTCAGATAAAACAATGAAACAACTTCTACAGCACAAAAAGTTGCCCAGCGGAAGCGACCTTATTTTTCTTTGGATACACCTGGATGAACAAGAACCAGCGCAGCCTTTTTTCACTGTTGCAAGATCTAGTGTAAACGGTGCTTAAAGCGAAGACCACCTTTAGCAATCAGGTAATTAGTGTTAAAACACCTTATGACAGACGCTTCATAGGTGCAGACAGTCATTTGCAGGGTGTAGGTTGATGCTTCCTCAGGTTATTGTAGCAACAAAAAAACCTGCCTGTATTCCAAGAAAGTGGAATCTACCCCCATTATACTACAGCTAACACAAGCCAGCATTCTTGAGTACTGCATCAACTTGGAACAATTTGCATCTTATTGACAATCCCTAGTGTAGAACATTCAAATGAGATGGTGTCCTGGCTACGGTTTGAATAATGGACCATAGCACTGCACGGAGAGAGTGCTATATACTATGCCACCATGCTTGAGACCTCCGTTTCAAAGCAGAACTTAAGTCAAATAAAGAAAGAAACACTGCAATGTCACCACATCCTAGCAATAACAACATGTTACCTGGTACTTTGGTTAATACATGGTTATAAAAATATATATTTTGGTGAGCAGGCTACAGCATTCCTTGTGTGCTGGTCCTAAGCCCCTGTCTATCTCTTTTTTGGGACAGTTCACTAAGCCTTTAGTCATTCAAATACTAATTTGCTTTTTAAAGTACCGATAGGTCCAACTTCTTTTCCGCCCAAAAAACATGTAGGGGTTGAATAAATAAACTTTTTTTATCAATACTAGACAAGACACATAACATTTATATTGCGCTTTTACAAGGTTCAGCATAACATCTTTCACAGTCCCTTATGCTGGGAATACGTGGTTCGTTTCTGGTGCTCGATTCTCCTCTCAATCGTTTTTGCCGCTCGATTCTGCAGTTGATTCTCTTATCTTCCGCTCGTTTTTCTTATCTTTTTCCATTCACTTCTATCAGAAATCGAGCAGTGAAAGGATCGAAAGGGAGATCGGACATGTGGGAAATTATCTATCGAACCATATAATCACCTCAAAAACGAACTGTGTATTCCCAGCATTACTGTCACCAGAATGATCAATTCCCGATCTCTCTCAGGCGACAAGCTTTTCTCTACTGTTTTTACAGAATTAAACTGACTCTATATATTCATAATTATCTCTCTTCAAGGGTTGATAACATCTGCAAATACTGTGTACGGAGAAGGGCTGCTGTTGAGTCATTTTTGCAATGTCAACAGATGCAGTAGATAAAATTGCAAATGAAGCAAGGATTAAACATATAATCAGTAACAGAATTAGATTGCATCATTGATCAGAAACTCTTTTTATTATTTTATGCATACTTTCAATCTAATGTTTCCAAGGTGAGCCAGAACGCTGAAAAGCCCAATCACTTTTATAGAACTGAGGAAGAAAGATTAGAACATCTATAACTACAGTATTTGTAGTTGTTAATTCCCCTTGTAAGGATTCCTCATCACTTTTTGTTCTTGGTGGCCCTGTCCCCAAGGAGTGGAAGAAACATGAATTTTCTTAAAGTGTACCCGAGGCAAAAAAAAAAAAAACGCGGCCGTATTCCCTCGGTTGCAGCACAGCCATGCTTGTGCATGAAGGAGCGTACTCCAGAGCAGAAGCTGAGGTCTCCAGGAGGACACAGGAAGCATCTGGAAGATCCAGAGGATTCCGTCTTCTTGGGTAAGCATATGTTTTTATTTGTTTTTGTACTATTTTCTCCTTGGGTTTGCGTTAATAGTAACACAGGCAGCAATACAAGTTTCAGATATTTTCTAACACTATCCCCATGGAACAAATTCGATTTTTTTTATTGCTGTCAATCCCCACTGAAAACAATTTGCCTAATTTCCTGTTTTCAGTGACCCAAGCACTGTCATTTTTTCCATCCAAAACTCAGACAGCAATGCAAACCTGTCAGAGTAAAGCCCTTACTTTCTTTATTCAAAGCTTAAAACTTTTTTTTTTCTTTTCCTAAATGTTACAGAAGTGAATTCCTCTAGCCATAGATTGCT
This sequence comes from Hyperolius riggenbachi, assembly GCF_040937935.1. Lineage (NCBI taxonomy): Eukaryota > Metazoa > Chordata > Amphibia > Anura > Hyperoliidae > Hyperolius > Hyperolius riggenbachi. The sequence continues at coordinate 177,327,568 of NC_090648.1, forward strand.
ATCATAACAAATATTTTCTTCGTTGACACCACGTGAATAAATTTTCACCACATCCATAAAGTACATGAAAATAATTTATCTCTAAGTCAGCATGTGATAGATTATCTTTCGACAGAGTTAAAATTGCACTGTATGTAAATGGATTTAATCTGAAGCTTAAAAGGAAATTAGACTTAGATGTGGATCATATATCAAAAACGTTTTGCAATGCTCAAAATTCCCAAGTGAAGTTTCTTGTATCCTCAAATGTCCTGGGATAGGGAGCAATGAAGATGAAGATTTCCAAAAGAATGATCAGCATGCCTTATTGCCTTCAGGTTGTGACAGGGGAAGGACAATGAGGTACACAGTGCAAACATCTTGTTTATGGGGCCTTCAAGAGTTCCAACAACCAGACCATGGCACAAAGCAATACAGGTAAAAAGTAGTGTAAGAAAGATAGCACATGTTGTAATTCAGAGATCATGTGAACTAAGAGCAGACAGTGAGGTTCCCTTCTGCACTCACTGCCCCCACTGCTCTATTGTCTGAAACACAAGAGATGGTGAGTGAAAATCCAACCACACATATACCTAGAAAACACTATGGGACAGAGGGCAAGTGGCAGCTCATGCCACAACTCATTACATAAACCAGCAGGAAGGAGGGTGAGTGGCAATATGGGCTACTCCTACTCGCTCCAACTGCAATACATGACAGGGAGGAATAATTATGTCCATACCTAAACACCCTTCACCAACCCTTCTCAGTTATGAGTCAGGAGCCTTTCTGCTCTCTTTTCTTACTGAAGCTACATACACATGTCCAATAACCCTCATTTAAAAATGAAACATCCCCAACGACACAATGGAAGTCAACAATGGCATTCTAATGGTCCAAAGATAGATCATTAGCAGAAATTCAAAATTGATATTGCGGAAGTGCGTAGAATAAAGGTTTTGACATAATTTGAATCATTATGTCCCTTCCTGAATACTCTTCACCAATCCTCAGTTTTGAACCTGATTGATCTCTTTTCTTCCTAAAGCTATTGTACATACACACACTTGATGACCGTTGTTCGAAAATGAACAATCCCTGATGATTGACTTCCAGCGACGACATGATACAATTGAAGTCAATGATAGCATACCAATGGTGTAACGATGGATGGTATGTAGCACAAAGTTTTTGAATGAAATGATCAGTTATCATCATCCGATACCTTGTCGTCCAAACGGATCTGTCAGGATGGATCGGTCTGTTGGGTGATCATCATGGTCTGTTGAGGATGTTCAGTGCTAATTTTTTAACTCCAGTTCAATGATTATCATTTGTCGGTCGTTCATCATTCATTTTCCAACTATTTAAATTGAGGGTGTGCATGAGGCTTTAGATATTGCCATCCTGCCTAGGTGATTCCTATACCAGCAGTATTGAGATTGCCTAAAGTGGACCTGAACTCTTGCACAGGACTGAAGAAATGCATAGAGAAATGCACCCTGTATTTAGAGAGTTTGTCCTGGTCAATTCTCCCTCATTTGTGTCTAATCACAAGTTTTAATTTGATCTCGCCCTTGTGTTACATGATCATTTGAAACCACAGCAAGTTAACAATATGTCTGCTACCATGTATCAGGAAGTAGAAACTGTGCAGATCTACTTTAGGATTTGTATCAGGTGTAACAAAGAAATGTTTTTTTGTTTAAAGGTTATTATGCTGTTGCGTATCTTTTAGAGCTGAGAGGATGTTCTGAGTTCAGGTCCGCTTTATTTTATGTTATGTGTAGCAATACACTGACTAATCTTTTTGGTTTCATAAATAAGCCTTTAATAACATGATAGACCTAAACACAAACAGGGATTTTGTGAAGGTAATAAGCTAACACACGCCTCTGTACTTAAAATGTATTTTATATACAGATTAAGCACATTTGTGTTGAACTCTTGGTGCACTTGAAGTGCTGTTCAGTTAAGTTCAGATGGATAGGTGACAGGATGTACATTAATTTCCCATTCAACCCCTTTGTCACGCTTGAGTGTGTGCCATTCAGGTGGTGGCAGTAGTGTGGCCAGTGACATTGTCAAGTCCTTTGATTCAGGGTCAGTGTCCACAGTTTTCCTCTCCCCATTCCTGAAACTGCTGGACAACAGGTATTGGGTAAGTATATAATTACCTGTTCACAATCCCGTTTTTCCCATTGTCCCCTCCAGGTTGCTTCTCAAGCCTCCCATTTTTTTCCCCATGACATGGTGTGGGACTCAGGAACAGGCAAACAAAGTTAAATCCTGTTCTAACTGCCAATTTCTGCAGGGGAAAGGCAGGGCCTCTGCATTGCAGTAAATGTGGCACTATAATGGAGGATCTAATGTAGATGGCACTATAACAGAAGTTACAGTAAAATAAAATACTGTAACAGGGGGTGCTACAATAAACATAATGGGATGTGCTAATAGGCAGAGCTCTTCAGGGAATCTACAGCCTATGTTGTTATAGGAAGAGAGACATAATGGCTACACAATGCCAGAGTGGTACATGATGGATGTACGTGGAAGAGCGTATTCACAGCAAAGGCTGTATTTTTTACAATAACTATTTTTCTTACGAATAAATTTTTTTATGAGTTTTATTCAAGGTGTTAAGAGTAAAGCCTAGTATACGATTTTGCCACCTCCATGTTGTATGAGGATCAACAGATATTGAATACTATGTGCAGATTGTGTAGATAAACCCTCATAAACCCTCAGATGGAGATGGTAAAATTGGTCAGTGAATGGCCAATTATAATTGAAAGAGTATACCAGGCTTAATTGTGGGGAAATAGGAGAGATATATACAGATATACAATGGTTTACAATAGTATTCGGCCCCCTTGGTTTTCCACATTTTGTCACATTACTGCCACAAGCTGAATCCATTTTATTGGAATTCCACGTGAAAGACTAATACAAAGTGGTGTACATGTGAGAAGTGGAACGAAAATCATACATGATTCTAAACATTTTTTTACAAATCAATAACTGCAAAGTGGGGTGTGAGTAATTATTCAGCCCCCTGAGTCCATACTTTGTAGAACCACCTTTTGCTGCAATTACAGGTGCCAGTCTTTTAGGGTGTGTTTCTACCAGCTTTGCACATCTAGAGACTGAAATCCTTGCCCATTCTTCTTTGCAAAACAGCTCCAGCTCAGTCAGATTAGATGGACAGCGTTTGTGAACAGCAGTTTTCAGATCTTGCCACAGATTCTCAATTGGATTTAGATCTGGACATTGACTAGGACATTCTAACACATGGATAGGTTTTGTTTTAAACCATTCCATTGTTTCCCTGGCTTTATGTTTAGGGTTGTTGTCCTGCTGGAAGGTGAACCTCCGCCCCAGTCTCAAGTCTTTTGCAGACTTCAAGAGGTTTTCTTCCAAGATTGCCCTGTATTTGGCTCAATCCATCTTCCCATCAACTCTGACCAGCTTCCCTGTCCCTGCTGAAGAAAAGCACCCCCAGAGCATGATGCTGCCACCACCATATTTGACAGTGGGGATAGTGTGTTCTGAGTGATGTGCTGTGTTAGTTTTCACACATAGCGTTTTGCATTTTGGCCAAAAAGTTCCATTTTGGTCTCATCTGACCAGAGCACCTTCTTCCACATGTTTGCTGTGTCCCCCACATGGCTTGTGGCAAACTGCAAATGGGACTTCTTACGCTTTTCTGTTAACAATGGCTTTCTTCTTGCCACTCTTCCATAAAGGCCAACTTTGTGCAGTGCACGACTAATAGTTGTCCTATGGACAGATTCCCCCACATGAGCTGTAGATCTCTGCAGCTTGTCCAGAGTCACCATGGGCCTCTTGACTGCATTTCTGATCAGCGCTCTCCTTGTTCGGCCTGTGAGTTTAGGTGGATGGCCTTGTCTTGATAGATTTACAGTTGTGCCATACTCCTTCCATTTCTGAATGATCACTTGAACAGTGCTCCGTGGGATGTTCAAGGCTTTGGAAATCTTTTTGTAGCCTAAGCCTGCTTTAACCCTCCTGGCGGTTTATTTATTCTGCCAAATAGGCAGAAATACATTTTTTTTGTTGGTTTTTTTGTTTTTTTCATGTAAAGCTACCAGAGTGGTAGCTACATGAAACAACACTAGAGGGTGCATGTGTCCCTCTAGTGCGATCGTCGGCGGCATCAATAGCAAACAGGGGGATGCGTATATAACGCGTTCCCCTGTTTGGCTTCTCCTGTCGCCATAGCGACGATCAGAATGACGTCATGGATGTCAGCCGACGTCCTGACGTCAGACGCCTCCGATCCAGCCCTTATTGCTGCCTGGAACTCATTGGTCCGGGCAGTGCAGGGCTCTGGCGGGGGCCCTCTTCCGCCGTTACGTTCGGGCGATCGCCGCACAGCGGCGGTGATCAAGCTGTACGTGCGGCTAGCAAAGTGCTAGCTGTGCGTACAGCACTTTGAATGGGGCGAATCGCCCCACCAGGGGCTGAGATATCCTCCTGCATAGTATAGCCCGTGCTCAGCTCGGGCTTACTGCCAGGAAGGTTAAAGGACAACTGAAGTGAGAGGGATATGGAGGCTGCCATATTCATTTCCATCTAAGCAATACCAGTTGCCAAGCCCTCCTGCTGATCCTCTGCCTCTAATACTATTAGCCATAGCCCCTGATTAGCATGCAGCAGATCAGGTGTTTCTGACACTAATGTCAGATCTGACAAGACTAGCTGCATGCTTGTTTCTGGTGTTATTCAGATACTACTGCAGAGAAATAGACCAGCAGGGCTGCCAAGCAACTGGTATCGATTAAAAGGCAATAAATATGGCAGCCTCCTTATACCTCTTACTTCAGTTCCCCTTTAAATTTCTCAATAACTTTATGGTCTTCGTGGTGTTGTTGCTCCCAATATTCTCTTAGACAACCTCTGAGGAGGTCACAGAGCAGCTGTATTTGTACTGACATTAGATTACACACAGGTGCACTCTATTTAGTCATTAGCACTCATCAGGCAATTTCTATGGGCAACTGACTGCACTCAGACCAAAGGGGGCTGAATAATTATGCACACCCCACTTTGCAGTTATTGATTTGTAAAAAAAAATGTTTGGAATCATGTATGATTTTCGTTCCACTTCTCACGTGTACACCTCTTTGCATTGGTCTTTCACATGGAATTCCAATACAATTGATTCATGTTTGTGGCAGTAATGTGACAAAATGTGGAAAACTTCAAGGGGTCAGAATACTATAAATATATAGCTAGTATATTGAATATATAGGACTGGTTTTTAACAATGTTTGTTTAAATGGGCCAGCCGCAGGCGGTGACTACTTTGCCCGCTGGTGGTGCTGCAGCTACAAGGAGTATTGGAAGAATCTGGCATTGGCTGGTAAAATTCCTTCAACATACTCAGCAGGTTCACAGATTGGCTATTGGTGCTGCTGCTGGTAGTGGGACCACCAGACCTGTGCTGAGTATGATGAGGCTTGGTAGCTTGGGCCCGGGATACAGGTGCAGGAAACGCATATTCTATCCAACGAAGAAGGGCATCCTGGATGTGGCTCATCCTGGCGTCTGCTTGGGAGGGGGGTATGAACTGCAGCATTTTCCCCTTGCACCGGGGATCTAAGATGGTGGCCACCCACATGTCAAGCCTTGATTTTAAAGTTTTAATCCGGGGGTCCTTATGGAGGCACTGGAGCATATGTGCAGCCATGGGGAAGAGATCTATGCCATGAATCCCCTCTTCCTGGCTGTCAGAACTGTCGTCATGCTCCAGCTCCACATCAAAATCTTCTTCCCACCCCCGGACAATGGGCTCTTCAGCTTCCACAAGCTCTGCCTCCTCATCCAGGACTAGAGCATGCTCAATCAATCCCCCACTTGACTGACCACTGTTCAGTAGGGCTTCCTCACTCTGTCCAAGCAGTTTGTCAAGAACCTTGTCCAGCATGACAAAACAAGAGGGAGCACTTCTGATATGCTGCAGTGCTCCTCACTGACCAATGTTGTTGCCTGCTCAAACGGCTCCAAGACTTTACACACCTGTCCAATCAGCTGCCACTGGTGCCCAGTAATGTAGTCCAGTGGCCATGCTCTGGAGGAAGATGTCCGAGACAGGTATAGCCTGACTGCCATTCACTGCTCCCACAAGCTCTCTAGCATGTGGAGGGTGGAGTTCCACCGCATCGGACAATCAGAAATAAGCCTGTGCTGGCTGCCTGCGGCAGGCTATGGCTTGCGGCAGGCTATGGCGGCGCTGCAGCAGTTTCAAGGCCACGGTGGTGGTTGCGGAGTGACAGATGTGGGCTGACACTTTTCTTGCTGAGGCCACAGCGTCCTTCAACCCATCAAAAGTGCGTAAGAACTTCTGGGCTGCAAAGTTGAAGACGTGGGCCTAGCAAGGTAAGTGAGTGTAGCCACCTTCAGAAATAGAGGCCAGCATGTCGGCATCATTATCAGACACCACTACACCTATCTCTAGTTTTCGGGGGGACAGCCACTGCCGAATCTGATCCTGTAAAGCTGCAAGGATTACAGATCCGGTTTGCCTGTTCTCGTCCATGGATTCAAGTTTAAGCACTGCTTGGCATTGATGGTGCTGCAGACCAGTGTAGGAGCGGGACCACAGGCTCAGCAACGGCGGACTGGCCTTGGACAGAGCAGGTAGCAGAGGGACGTAGAACAGGTCTCCCCTTCAACCCACGTGGCGGCACCACCAGCTGAGATGCCCCAGATCTTGCACCCTCCTCAGCACAATGGAGGGTGACCCAATGGGCGGTAAAAGTTAGATACTTTCTCTGCCCATGCCTGCTGCTCCAGCCATTCATAGTGAAGTAGTGCACTTGCCACCGACAGCGTGATCCATAGACTAGCCGACACACTCCACAATGTAGCAAAGAAATGAACAGCGCTACTTAAAAACAGATGAATGCTTACCTGCAAAAAAGTGCAGACCCCACTCATGGGATACAAATACACAATGAGCACACATACAACCTGTCTACCACTTGGAGGATGTTAGTTTCCACTAACAGCTTGCAATGCAATTTGTTAGGTACTCGTCCTTCCCACTGTTGAAGAAGTCTTTCCTCCATGGGAGGGGACCTAACACTAACTAAAACCTACCTATGCATATGCATAGCCTGGGCGCGCTACCAGTAAAATTAAGAATTGCGCAGAAAAAGTGGGATCAGCGCATCACCAGGCCGCCTCTGAATGGCCTCAGCTCAGAGATGCGCTGAGCCCCCCCAGGAACTACAAACGCACCTGAGGCGGCCTGGTGATGCGCTGATCCCACTTTTTCTGCGCAATTCTTAATTTTACTGGTAGCGCGCCCAGGCTATGCATATGCATAGGTAGGTTTTAGTTAGTGTTAGGTCCCCTCCCATGGAGAAAAGACTTCTTCGACAGTGGGAGGGACGAGTACCTAACAAATTGCATTGCAAGCTGTTAGTGGAAACTAACATCCTCCAAGTGGTAGACAGGTTTTATGTGTGCTCATTGTGTATTTGTATCCCATGAGTGGGGTCTGCACTTTTTTGCAGGTAAGCATTCATCTGTTTTTAAGTAGTGCTGTTCATTTCTTTGCTATGTTTGATTTAATTCTGGTCAGCTGCTCCCACTTGTTAGTTTTTCTTTGGTGTATATGCAGAGCCTCTGTTTGGGTTCAAGGTGCGTTTGTAGTTCCTGTAGTTCACTTATCCAATCAATTTTGACATATTACACCATATTGGGCTCTCGATTTCTCTTCAACTTTAAAAAACAGATAAGAAAATAAGGGGGTGAAATAAAGAAAATAAATCAAAAACACAATAAAGAAAACAAAAAAAATGAACTTAGAAAACAACAAAAGAAAAACTTGCACTACACTCAATTAATCAATCACCTAACTCTCTCACTCTGTCAAACACTAAGCCTGCGGTCTGGCTGGCTTTGTCTAATGGCCCATACTCACGGGATACAAATGTCGCCCGTGAGTATGAGGCGTTGCACGGGCGCGCACCCCGAACCGTCGCTCGTTGCCAGGCGATTGGCGCGGTCAATCACATCCGCCGCAACTGTCGCTAGTCCGCGTGAGTATGCGGACTAGCGACAGCAACCTCAATAAAAAACATTGAGCTTCCGGCGGGGGGTGGAGGAACGTCGGCGACAGCTTCTGTCGCACCGCTAGTCCCTCTTCCGCGTGTGTACGCGGAGGGACCTGGCGACGAGCTGTCGCCGGCCTGTCACGCACATGCTCACGTGTGCTGGCGACAGGCCACTTTTGTAGCCCGTGAGTATGGGCCATAACCCTCTCCACACAGCAACTACTAGTACACTACACTACAATTTATCACTCAAACTAACATTCTACTGTCACTCTCTCACAAATACACCTACTACTGCTAATAGCTCACACTCAGTCTAATGCTCTCTCACAGTCTTTAAAAAGACTTTTGTTTTATATACAGTCTTTAAAAGGACTATTGTTTTATGTTGAAACAACTAATATGGGTCTGTCTCTCCTCTCTCCAAAACACCAGACTGAAACCCACAAGCTTCGTGACTGTCACACCTCTCTTATATACAAAATGGGTGGTATAGCTGATGATAGGTAGCTAGGAGCTGGTTGCTAACGTAGGTTTGGTTGGTTTTTGTTAAGACTCTAATTGGTGCTGAAATTCCGATTTTAATGCAGAAATCAGCGTGTTTTAAGCTTCTGTGATGGATCTATCCCTTCCAATCCTTCTGATTGGCTTAAAAATTCTGTCTAACAGTAAATGCAGCTTCTGATTGGCTTTTAATTTCCGATGGCTCTGACTGGCCAAAAAATCAGATGAAATTCCGCTATTTACCGATTACCGCTATAGATGTTTCGTTCCAGCTCATCGGAACGGAACTGCCAATTTCCGTCCGGAATCGTGGAAATCTCAATTTCGCGGAATCCGACGAGCAACCCTATTTCTAACAAGGACAGGGAGTAACCAATCTCATAGGCCATTAGTAACTTCCCCCTTTACCTGAGGCCACCTACAGCTTTCCACTTGCTTGTCTTGAACATCTATACTTCTCCATCTACAGCACTGACAAAAAATAATAATAATTGTACTGCACTACCCACAACTGTGCAGTGTGCAATGATCATGTCAACATCTAATGAACTGACGTCTGCAAAACTAATCTACCACCGTCAGGTTAATGCATATGAATTAAGAAACAATAAATGGATGTCAAGGTTTTAGAAAAGCAGATGCAAATCTCAAGCATCTGGCAGGTGTTACCGTATCTGACCTTACGATTTCTACCCAACTGTGCTTATTAACAGTAGCACCGACATTACATCTCCACACTAACAAAACAGGTTCTGCAGCTGTGTCAAATATTCATGTTACAGATAAGTCACGAAACAAGCAAGCTACAAGATATCTGTAATAGTTTGCTAATGAAAGTTGTAAAAAATGTGACACTAATGAAGTAAACACAAATTTTTGAAATAAGACATTTCTGTGGGTTTCTTAATCTTTTTAACGACTAACTGTACATACAGTAGTTTATTGCAAGCTTTCCAAACATTAAGATTTTTCTTCAGGCATTACACGAACCTGGACCAGAACCACCTGACTGTCACATATACAAGACTTCTCACGTGATTCATACCTCCTCTGGAATGCCCTTCCACAACACATCAGTCACTCACCAACCTTTGACATTTTTTAAAGCTCCCTCAAAACTTACTTTTCATGACAAGCATACATAGCTTAAGCCATTCCCCCTTCGACCTCTGATCAAGATGTACTCCTCACCAGATAACCTAAAAACACACTGCCAGTATGAATACTGTATATTACCCCACCTCTTGTCCCACCACATTCATTTAGATTTTAAGCTCGCAAGGGCAGAGCTCTCTCACCCTTTTGTGTTTTGGACACTGTTATTCATGTTTTATCTTGCAATCTGTTATACATTTTATTAGTCATGTTGTTGAATTTGTCTCTGTAATCACCAATTCTGTATTTTGTACCAGTGTCCCTATTTGGTGTAAACCATTGTCTGTAATTTTATGTACCCATATTTGTTTTTCCTACTTTGTACCACCCCACAAAATATGTTGGCGCTTTATAAATCAATGATGATAATAATAATGATAATAATTAAAGGTATTACTCAAATCAACGTTTGTTGGTTTGATGTCAGCATATCTGCTCCATGACTACTGGACCATTGTTTCAATTTTACAAACAACTCACCATGCCATTTCCTCAAAACAAGAGTAGGTGAAATTACACTATAATGATTGGTTTGCGGTAAAAATTTAGATCGGACGAGGAAGGAAAGAGGCCAGAGATCGTCTGCCCATTGAATTGTCTCTGTAATCACCAATTCTGTATTTTGTACCAGTGTCCCTATTTGGTGTAAACCATTGTCTGTAATTTTATGTACCCATATTTGTTTTTCCTACTTTGTACCACCCCACAGAATATGTTGGCGCTTTATAAATCAATGATGATAATAATAATGATAATAATTAAAGGTATTACTCAAATCAACGTTTGTTGGTTTGATGTCAGCATATCTGCTCCATGACTACTGGACCATTGTTTCAATTTTACAAACAACTCACCATGCCATTTCCTCAAAACAAGAGTAGGTGAAATTACACTATAATGATTGGTTTGCGGTAAAAATTTAGATCGGACGAGGAAGGAAAGAGGCCAGAGATCGTCTGCCCATTTCAAAACCGCGGTTTCATAGATTTTCAATACATTTCGTGGTGAAATATACTGAAAATCTGTGTGTAGTGTACTGGGTATTAGATCGCCCTCTGAGCAGATATAGATCAGAGAGGGGTTGATCTGTTTACCACATTGGGTGGCAATCTATAAGTGTATGGGCACCTTTATATGTTAACTATAGTTGTAGTACAAGGTTGTCAAAGATGATATTGAACATATTGATGTTAGGGATAGGTGTAAATGTTATTAAGGTTTGGTACATACTATGCAATTTTCACTCCAGATCCTATTTCTGATCAAGAAAATAATTGGATTGGGCAGAAAAAAAATATACCGCCTACTGTCTGCTAGGGACCAATCCCAGAAAAAGAGATCTTTATTATTTATATTTATAGAGTGCCTACGTATTCTGTAGCGCTGTACAACGTGCAAAACATAAAACAATGAAAAGCATAGATACATGAGCAGTTCAACATATTATACTATCAGGATAACCAGTGACACAGGAACCGACACATACAATTGATGTGTAGTCTGAATAACTTTACCAATACTGATAGATGTTCATGTGATAAACTGCACAGAAAAAAGAAACAAAAGGGGAGATCCGCAGCCTTGTGAGCTTACAGCCTAGAGGGTAGTGTGTTGGAGACACTGGGGGAGTAAACAAAGGAGTTAGCAGATGAGGCAGTGAGCTTTAAATTCTAGCTATAGCAAAGTATAAGTTTGAAAGGTTTGTCTTGAGGGCACGTTTGAAAATTCCCAGGCTTGAAGAATGCCGGATAGGCTGTGGGAGAGAGTTCCAAAGGAGAGGTGACATTTGTGAGAAGTCCTGGATGCGAGAGTGAGAGTAGGTGACCAAGCTGGACAACAAAAGGGTCACTTGGGAGGAGCTCTCTTGATTAGAAGCAGGTCAGACATGCTGGAAAATATTGATTGAAATACTGGCTATTTTTCCGTGTGTATGTCCTTTCCATTCATTTTCAAACCATATAGAGAACAATCAGAAATCTGAATTTGAAAATAGATCACATACATGCGTACGCTAGCTTTATCTATATCCGATCAATGTCAGGTCTGAATATCGATCTGATAACTCACTCTTATAGGATATGAAGTGAAAATTGCATGGTGTGTACCAGGCTCAAGGCCTGGTACCTGGTACAAAAACTGACTGGTGGTCAGTTTTTAAGATGAAAAGTATTATGCTAGGGATATGGAGAGATTTGCAGATTGTACAAAATTACATTTTATGCAGAAGACCAGAGGAGAGGCGGCTTGTTTTAGGTAAAGATGAAAGAACACAAATAACATTAAGTGTAGGGCTTCGGGGTGAGTTTAGGAGGAGACAGGTTTCACTTTTGGTGCTATTGACGGTTACAAATTAAATTGAAATTGTAAACGCTGCAATACTACAGCTATACAACTTAACTGTTGATTGTAAAGAACAGACTTTATTCCTCTAGTTTATTAGAAACAACTGAAGCAGCATCGTTCCCAGCACATGTGCACTAGCACAGCATGGCTCACATTCTGAGATAACTGCAATCCTAATCCTGCTGAAGGAAGCTGCTGTGATGCTGCAACATCTGGGATTAGACATTCTATTACAATAAGCAGGCACTCTGGTATCCTCACTTAGCACTTCTTGTTTGGAATGCACTATAAAGGCCTTTGTCAATACATGAAGCACGGCAGCAGGTCTGCTGAATCCTTGCTGTGGCAGATCGCTAAACAGCATCAGGGGGGCACACATGCTGAATTCTCAGAACACTCACCCTGGCTGAGTTTTCTCTAGTGTGTGCATGAGGCTTTTGTCTATGCTGAACTAGGGAAGAGAGAGTGATCTGAACGAATTGGGAGTTCTCCAACTGCTGAGAAATACAATAGAAGTCAGCAGAAATTAAAAAACCCTACATGAAAAGCAGTGCAGTATTAATAAGGATGCCAGCAAAGTCATCAGACAGCCACTGGTTCAGCTGACAAAAAGTCTGATGTCTGTACACAGTGTTTCCCTACTGGCCTGCATAGTGCTTTTAATCTACCTAAAAAACATTTGCCCATTGGGCACAATGGGGGCTGGAGTTCAGTAGGACTGCCGGGGGAAGAAGGTGGCCCTGCGCCTGGCAGCTTTGGAGGGGGTGACTCTGAAAAGGTGGCCCAGTGGGAGGAACTCAAAGAAGCCACTGTCTGGGTGAGACGGGTTGAGCAAAATTCTGGTGGCTCTCATTCTGGCAGTGTGAAGGAGGTCTAGAGATGGCGGAGGTGATACTATGATCTTTTCTGCAACACTCGTTAATCTTTGGAGCTCGTACTTGTTGCAAGCAGTTGCTGCTCCATACTAGACCATGACAGAGGAGCAAAGGATGGATTCAATGGTGGTGGTGTAAAAACTGATGAACAGCTTGCATGGGATCCCAAATTTTTTCAGTTGGTGCAAGAGGAATAACCTGTGCTGCGTCTTCTTCTGAATTTTGGTGGTGTTCTGGCCCCATTTTAGGTCATCCACATAAGGATTGTCTACAAGATCTACCAGAACTCTAACAGTGGATGGATAGTCTAAGAGTGTGACCTTACAACAAAGAAGGACAACTGCTCTAACGGCTGTTAACCACCCTGGCGTTCTGATAAGATCGCCAGGGAGGCTGCGGGAGGGTTTTTTTTAAATTAAAAAAAAACTATTTCATGCAGCCAACTGAAAGTTGGCTGCATGAAAGCCCACTAGAGGGCGCTCCGGAGGCGTTCTTCCGATCGCCTCCGGCGCCCAGAATAAACAAGGAAGGCCGCAATGAGCGGCCTTCCTTGTTTTGCTTACACCGTCGCCATAGCGACGAGCTGAGTGACGTCATGGACGTCTGCCGACGTCCTGACGTCAGACGCCTCCGATCCAGCCGTTAGCGCTGGCCGGAACTTTTTGTTCCGGCTGCGCAGGGCTCAGGCGGCTGGGGGGACCCTCTTTCGCCGCTGCTCGCGGCGAATCGCCGCAGAGCGGCGGCGATCGGGCAGCACACGCGGCTGGCAAAGTGCCGGCTGCGTGTGCTGCTCTTTATTTGGCGCAAATCGGCCCAGCAGGGCCTGAGCGGCAGCCTCCGGCGGTGATGGACGAGCTGAGCTCGTCCATACCGCCCAGGTGGTTAAAGAGGGTTTTTAAAGGAAACCAGAGCTCCTGTAAGTAAAAAGTTTTATACATATCTGGGACTTCCTCCAGCCCCATAAGCCCGGATCCCTGCATGCAGCTCTGGTATCGGGTCCCGTCACTTCAGCCAGTCGCGGCCAGCCTGACGTAAGAGAAGTGCACTCTTTGCGTATCTCTCCAGCAGCCGCTGGAGAGATATGTAGAGGGTGCACTTCTCTTACGTCAGACTGGCCGCGACTGGCTGAAGTGACGGGACCTGGTACCGGAGCTGCAGGCAGCGAAGAACGGCGGCGTGGGAGCGATCCGAGCTTATGGGGCTGGAGGAAGCTCTGGTACACTTTGAGGTGCTATTACCAAAGTACAGTGCTAAGTAAGGTTTGTTGTAACCCCACTTGACCATTGGAGAGCCTGAACTTAGCACACTTGGTTGGTAGCCCACAGTGCTGCTTTAACAGTGTTGTAGAATAAGTAATGTTTTCAGAATGGCTAGTTTGCATTAAGAGCTATGAGCTTATTGCAAAACATAGAGAATGTCTGTATTTCAGCTGTGTAACAGAACATATTCTACCACGTTTTTGTATATTAAGGGCCACAATTTCCAGAGAAGCAGCAACTGTTGAAGGCTGTGATGAAATGACTAACCCAAGGTCATAGAGAAAAGGAGTACGTGCCATATCTGTGCTCACCAACCTCCAGACTACTCACATTTCTCCAGACAGACAAAGCACAAAAGAAGCTTTAAGAATAATTTAGCTCTGTAGTAAAAATAGAAGCAAACAAAATTAAGACTGTTTAAACTTCAAACTCTTCCACATTGTAAAGGAAGCAGACCACATGTGTCCCAAGAATCATTATCTTGCTAAACTGATGACATCAACACTTAAATATCCCAGAGAATAGTGAGCTCTCATCTCTCTGCTTAATGCTCAAAGTCTACCAGCTGAAACCAGGAGTTGATGAAATAAGCTGCCAAACAAGGCTGTCTGCACTCAGATTTATCACCACTTATCAGTGTTGTTTGTTTAGAATGAATCAGGCTCTGTGCCATGAAAAGTTGAAGTGCTCCAGACTCAACTATTCAGCTGGAAATCACCAGGAGTGTTATGTAAATCAAATACTATACATAAACACACTGCTGATAAGATTACTTACTTAATAAAGCCTTCTGTGCCTCCCCCTACAGTCTGCCGCATTAACTACTGCCATTACTGTGTGAAAATATACAGCTGACCACAGAACGTTGCTTATACTGTCCAAGTCAGCTATTTTCATCTGGTTTTGGATACTAGGGGATCCCTAAAAATGGTTTATTTTACTATTATAGAACTGAAAATAAACTGTGCCCATCAGACAAACGAGAAGTAGATAAAAAAATCCCCTAAAATCACCACCTAAGTAACCCCATTGCCAAAAGTGAATAAATCATAAGTTGGATGAGACAAGTTAAAACAAAGTATAAGTATTGCGCTGACTAGCATAATATTAGTTGGCAGGTAGGATAATGTTACATTTACTCGACCATGTAAGAGATCAAATATAAAAAAAAATTCCAACTAGAACATTAACACCTTATTCTATTCACTTTTTCTCCTGAGTTTTCTCATAGGAGATCATTTTTCATCTTCTGTTTCAAAAAAAGTTTCAGCACTCTGCAACTGAAAAACTATCAGAAAGTAGGTGAAAAAGTACTGTCAAAAGTATTCGGAGTATTTTCGTGTCTGCTGGTGGGTTTAAAGGCATTTCATTGATAAGGTGAGAAAATATCACATAGGAGAAAACCTAGGATAAAAAGTGAATTGAATAAGGGACTAGAGATGGCCCAGCCTTGGAGAACTCATGGAGAAGCACATGCTCAGTTTGATCAGCTGATAGATTTGTAAGCCTCTGATTTGCTGTGATGACTTCCTGGTTTAACACATGATCATGACCAGCAAATCAGAGCCTTACAAATCTATCAGCTGATCAAACTGAGCATGTGCTTCTCCATGAGTTCTCCAAGGCTGGGCCATCCCGATAAGGGACATGGACCTATATGCAATTCACTTTTTCTCCTGCGTTTTTTTCCCCTAGGTCATATTTTCACAAACTGCTTTTTAAACGACCAGCAAGCAAGAAATTACTCAAAATAATTTTGATAGTAGTTTTTCACCAACATTTAGGAACTTTTTCAATTGTAAAATGCTTAAAAGTTACTTTAACCACTTAAAGACAACTGGACGAATATATTTGTCCAGTGTATTTGTGGAGAGTGCACCTCCAGTTTGTTACTAAATGTGCTAAATGCACTAGTTTCTTTATGAACTCTTTCAGCTGTATCGTTGTAACGGATTCTGTAACCGCTCTTAGTTTTAGATTGGATCTGCGATTTCTGTCCTCTAGATCTGCAGCTTTTTGTTTAAAGGATACCCGAACTGAAATGTGACATAATGAGATGTGTATGTACAGTGCCTAGCACACAAATAACTATGCTGCTGTGTTCCTTTTTTTCTTTTTCTGCCTGAATGAGTTAAATATAAGGTATGCAAGTGGCTGACTCAGTCCTGACTCAGACAGGAAGTGACTACAGTGTGACCCTCACTGATGAGAAATTCCCCTTTTTTACCGCTTTCTTGCTCTCAGAAGCCATTTTCTGCTAGGAAAGTGTTTTATAGTTGGAATTTCTTATCAGTGAGGGTCACACTGTAGTCACTTCCTGTCTGAGTCAGGAGCGAGGAGTCAGCCACTTGCATACCTTATGTTTAACTCTTTCAGGCAGAGAAAGAAAAAAAGGAACACAGCATACGGTAGTTATTGGTGTGCGAGGTACTGTACATACACATGTCTATCTCATTATGTCACATTTCAGTTCGGGTATCCTTTAAGCCAGGTAATATCACTGTGGTTTTCCTCTACAAAACCCACTGTTTTATTAAATTCTGATATGAGGGCAGCCATGCTGGATTCTGCTGTTGAGCCCCTTTCCCCCAGGAGATTCACAGACTGCTGAAGCGGATTCGAGATTTGTAAAATATCATTAGTGAAAGAAGCTTTAACAGATAACATAAGATCTTTCATGAAAGATTGAGTGATGTTTTGGTCAGAGGCTGGGAAATGCTCTAGTAATATCGGTTTCCCTGTTGTTCTAGGATTTAAGATGGCCGCCGGGCCTACCTGATCCTCCGTGTCACTGAGTTTCTGCCTGAATTTGGCCGGGCTTCTTGCTGCCGGGGAGCTGCTGTTAGAAGAGAGATCCTCTTGCAAAGGCCTGCGGGAGAATGATTGCTGCGTGAGTAAGTCCCCTGGTTCACCCATCTTCCTCCCTCCTCCGGCGCCATCTTTGTCCTTGTTATACGCCTGCATCCCGGCGAAGATCTCCGGGAGTTTCTGGGGACAGAGTTGCCTTTTCGCCCCCTTCTTTGCCGCTTCAACCTCTATACCCTCTTCCGACATGCCTGCTAGCAAGACGGGCTGTTTGGGCACCATTTTCTGTGCTTAGGAGCCATTTAGCTGGAGATTCTGCCCGGAGCGCCGAACTAAGCGGCCAGTATCAGTTTTTAATGAAACTGGGAATATACTTAAAGTGGATCCGCGATAAACATTTACTCATTGCATAATTGTTTTCCTTTCATATAGTTTATAGGGCATTCCTCAAGCCAAATACTTTTTTTGTTTTGTTTTAATACTCTAATTCCCTATAAACTAAACAAGCCTCATCCACAGCTTTTCACAGTGCCTTTGCACTGTAGCAAGGGCTTATGGGAGCTCAGTCTGGGCAGGAGGAGGAGGCGGTTACTAGCCATTGATTTCAGAGGCAGAGGGGAGGAGGGAGGAGGAGAGGGGTGACTGAATTTACACACAGACAAGCTGATAGCATCTCCAGCCCTCAGTCTGCGACAATGTGACAAACAGAACATGGCTGCCCTCGTATCACAGGAATAATCAAACTTTTGAAGCTGATTGCAGCTAGATATTCTGTGTAAACTATCTAAACTTTAAATAAGATATATAGACAAGTTACTTGTTATAGTTAGTTTTTTTTCACCGCTTTAAAAACAAGGCTATCAGAGAAAAGGGTTTTTACATTTGGTGTCTCAAGATGGGTTTGTGTGGTCTACCTCCAGAGTGCCATTACATTTCAAGCAATCACATTACTGGAAAGTATAACTCAACAAATTTACTTCTAACTGATGAGTTATTTGGTTTAATGACTTGCTGTAAAGACAACTGTTTGTTAACACTTGTAAAATGTGCCACTAAAGTTTAACTAATGATTATGACCAGCGGATGTAAAGATGCTCCAGCATATGGGGGGGGGGGGGCAGTGCACCTGGAAGAAACCCACACAAACACAAGGGTGAAACATACAAACTCCACCAGCACCGTTATTATGGCAACATAATCCAGCTGTGGAACATACATACCTCTCAAAGTAAACTGTAAGGCATAATAAACAAGAGACTACAGAAGAACAGTCATGGATCACCACCAGGGTCAAACAATCAAATACAAGAAAATAGGCATAAAGACCGAAAATCTCCATCATTATGTGACAGACATTTTGGTCACTTTTCACTTTCCCACTGTGGTAATATGTCCCTCTCGGCCTCTAAGCTTATAGTTTATCATTATGCCTGTATACTTTTCTGAAACATGTCTAGTTGTACACAAATATAACAAATGTTTTTTTAACCACTTAAGGACCACAGTCTTAGACCCCCCTAGTGACCAGGGTATTTTTTTACAATTAAGGCCACTGCAGCTTTAAGGGCTCACTGCAGGGCTGCACAACTCAGCCCACTAGTGATTCCCCCCCTTTTCTGCCCACCAACAGAGATTTTTGTTGGTGGGCTATGATCGCTCCCAGGATGTTTAATTTTTTTTATAATGATTTATCTCAATTTTTTTTTAAATAAAATAACTTATTTTTTTCTTTTTATTTTGTATCCCTCCATCCGTCAATCAGCGCGATCGGTTGTCATTGGCTTCAGCCTATGACCGCGGATCCCTTCCTTGCTGCCCAGGGGGACAGCCGTGTCACACACAGATCACAGCGCTGTACTGAGTAAATAGATGGCGGTTTTAGCCATCTAACAGTCTCCGAGCTGAGCTCCGTCATTCAAGTAGAGATGTGCGCACAGCGGAGCGTGCGATCTCCTGCAAAACGCGCCCCCAGGACTGTGCGCTGATCGGCGTTAGGCGGTCCTAGGGCTGCCGCCTCGTCCACACCAATAGGTAGCTAAATTGATAATAGCTGACTGTTCAGGTGCCCATTAACAGTGTGATGTTCATATTTTTGATCAGATCCGTCACATCGATTAAAAACAATTTTTAATTGAATCCAATGCATAGAGATCCAAGCTATTTGCAATATCAAAATCAGTTGTTTATGCGTGTGTGTGTGTGTGTGTGTGTGTGTATTAACACGCACACACATATATACATATACAGTATATATAAATACATACACACATACACATTATATATGTGTGTATATATATATATATATATATATATATATATATATATATATATATATATATATATATATATATATATATATATATATATATATATATATATATATATATATATATATATATATATATACATATACACACACACACACACACACAATCTATCTATCTATCTATATATACACACACATATTGCGTAAAACATATATTTATATGTAAAAGACCTGTCACGTTGATAGACCGCATAGACCTAAAAAGTGTGCTGGGAAATTTTGATGCAGGATGAAGCCAAAAAATGGTCCGCCCTGCTGTGGCTAATTTCCCAGCGGTGTTAATTAATATCTCCCCTCCAAGGCGCCATACTGTGGTGGTAAGATCCAATTCGGCTTCCAGCTATTGCTGGCGACCGGATTGCACTCTTGTTATCATAATTTGGGCTCCATCATTTTCTGGCGCCCAAATTACTCACTGAGGTCCACTATAGCCGTAATTCACTTTACAGCCAATAGGACAGCCCAAGTGTCCTCGGCCGTGCAGCGCCCTTTTTACCAAACTCGGGATCGACCAGTTCTTTAGGCATCAATAACGCAATAATTCAGAATTGATGGGGCCCCATTAGCTTCTTTGTTTCCATACAAATTGATTAAAAATATGATCGATTACTAAATTTCACACCTTTAATGGGCATCTTTACACCTTATAAGAAAATATAAAAAGTATACCATCAAACAGACAGCCAAGTTCACAGCTGACATACATGCAATATATTTAAAAAAGTGGTTTGTAATTTAATAATTCTTGTGATTCAGCAATCTCTACCACACTGCAAAGCTAGTCAGTGACATTTTTTTTTTTTTTAATTCATACTTGAGTTGATTCTTTAGGCTAATATAATCAGAACCAAAATCTTTGCAAAGCAATACTAGGAATACAAATTTAAAAAATAAATAAATAGAAAAGTTGATTTCAGTTAGTTTATTGATCAGTGATTTAACTAGGACTACTGATGAACCAGCATCGGTCAGGTAAACAACTTATTGCCAGGTATGTAGTTTTGTATGGTATTGAACATTCTAATCAAAGAGTTAATTGGTGCTGTGAATTTATAATCAGATTTATTCCGAAGTCTGACGGAGACTGGCAGA
The DNA here is from genome assembly GCF_040937935.1 of Hyperolius riggenbachi. Taxonomy (NCBI): domain Eukaryota; kingdom Metazoa; phylum Chordata; class Amphibia; order Anura; family Hyperoliidae; genus Hyperolius; species Hyperolius riggenbachi. Next base: position 177,347,993 of record NC_090648.1, read on the forward strand.
TGCTGTGTGGTGCATTGATCTCTAATCCCTGACTGATAGTCTCAATTGGAAGTATTAATCATTGTGTTGTTACATACATTGTGTAGTCACTTCCTGTGTTATCTGTCTGCACAGTGGGCAATGAAGTAGCAATCTGAAGACACTACAGCAGATTTCTAAAATAAAAAAAATTAAAAAAAAACAGTGCAAGGAGCATTATAGCAAATCTGGTTCAAAAGTCAAGCAGTTGAATGCCCAATGAGAATCCTTGATGGACATCTGCTCCATTTTTTTGCACCAGTTCTGCTCCAGTTGTCCTTGCACTAGTTTTGATAAATCTGTCCCTTTGTCCAGTAAACAGACAGGTAACAAGAGAAATGCTAGCCTAAAACAGGAAAAAGTGGTATCAGGAATGGTTGAAAGTAGTACCTCCTTTTTTTTTTTCTTTCAGATAAAGGGATTTTACATAAAGTAAACGTTAAAAATGTATTCAAAGCTATATGTCTGACGTTCTGCTTTAAAATGGCATGTCAAACAGAACAGTGGTGGTATCCCCTTAAAAGCAGCTATGAAAGTTGCCATTGCTGCTCTCATTCTAAAATCTGCTTATTGCCTGACTGTCCTGCTGATCCTCTCCCTTTTAATACTTGCAGTGACCCAGAATAAATATGCAGATCAGGTGTTCTTATTCCTCTCTGCCTAACGCTAGGTACACACGATGGAATTCCCATCACATGGACGGGTCGAATCAATAATGTCCGACATGTATGATCTGCTCTATTTGATAACGGGATTAATTTTTTGATCACTACTGCACAAAATCGTTCCCATTATTGATGGGAAGCATAACGGACATGTTGGAAATTATCGTTTCAACCTGTTGATCTGAGGGAAATTGCACCCTGTGTACCTAGCATAATCCAGCGGGTGTAGGACTCAACCAGCATAGAAGCCAGGCAAACAGCCTTTAGTTCTCCAATAGCAGCTTTCATAATCTCTCAGTACAAACCCATTTTAACTACTTAAGGACCAGCGGTCTCTGGGCACTTAAGGACCAGAGACCGCTGGTCCAATCCCGACGAATCGCAGCACATACCCGTCGCAACCGCCGTCATCGCCGCTCGCCGGGACCCCCAGGACATAGACTCTGCCTGTCTCTATGACGGCAGAGTCATGTGAGCCGGTCAGGAGCCGCTTTCATTGGCTCCTGACCCTGTTTTTCAATGTAAGCCAATGTGAACAGCTTACATTGAAAGACAGGGCCAGGAGCCAATGAAAGCGGCTCCTGACCGTCTCACATGACTCTGCCGTCATAGAGACAGGCAGAGTCTGTGAGATGTGTCGAGAATCGTCGGGTTTGAGCGGCGCGATCGGCAGGGAGCGGCAGAGACGGCGGATGCATGCTGCGGACAGTGATTGAAATCTACGCCCTGCCAGCCAAAAGCCCACCAAAACAGGGCGTAGATTTCAATCACTGCGGTCCTTAAATGGTTAAGGAACCATAACTTCATGAATATAGACTTTAGCTCATGAATATTTAATGAGGCTTTGTCAGGTGATTGGTTCTTAACTAAATGACAGGCTTTCTGAACCTACCAAATACTTGGCTATGCATGGTTAACAAGGCCACTTGAAGACAGTCTGTGCCCCAATTAAAGGGTCCTTACTTTACAACGCCATGCATGCTGCATACAAATGTAAATGCCTTACATCACACTTACATTGCTGCCAGAATGTCATCATGCAAATTATTTCAAAATTACTTACTGCGTTCCTTTTATAGAATGAACAAGCGTGATTACCGTAAAACGGGAAATTGCATTGGATTTCTTAAAAAAAATGTATTCTTATTACAGCTTTGCATATTCATGGATGTCTATATTGCACTCTTTTATTCATTAATCTTTACTGAAGAATAATTTGTGGAAAATGAAGTAAAGAGACAGTAGACATTCTTTAATAGCCTTACACTGAGCCTGCTTTGTGACTCACCTCCATTAAGCGCCTCTAATGATTCTTATTAAACACATTTAATAGTTTTAATGATATTTTAACTGGGGTGTAGCAAAGGTTACAAACCTGATGATTCCCAGCTAAAATAGGAAACTGTCTTACCACATTCTGTACATTAAGAGCTGATAGTAAATGTGAAATATGGACTTAACAGGGATGGATACACAGAAAAGGAATATTTTTTTGTTCAAAGAGAGGCAATGGCCAAGTGTTCTTATTAGCTGAAAGTGGATTCGAGATACACTTTTATTCATTGCATAATTGTGTTCCTTTCATATAGTTTATAGGGCATTCCTCAAGCCCAATACTTTTTTGTTTTTGTTTTAATACTCTAATTCCCTATAAACGAAACAAGCCACACCCACAGGTATTCAGAGAGCCAAGGCATTTTCAGACAGTAGCAAGGACTCATGGGAGCTCAGTCTAGGCAGGAGTAGGGGTAGGTGTTACTAGCCAGAGATTTCAGAGGCAGAGGGGAGGAGGGAGGAGGGGGAATTAGGTTTTCACAGGCTGAGTGCTGGAGAGGCTTGTCTGTGTGTAATGATTACAAACAGAACATGGCCACTCTCATTGTATCACAGGAAGAAGTAATCATGTTCTGTTGAAGCTGTTTGCAGCTAGATTTGCTGTGTAAACTATCTAAACTTTAGATAAGATATATAGACAAGTTACTTGTTATAGTTCGTTTTTCATCTCGGATCCACTTTAATATGGTCATCAACGTGACTTTATAGCAGTATAAAACTCTGACATAATAATCAATAAGAACATGTTTTCCTACTTTTTATATCCCATACAGTTATCATATTTGCTTTTGTGCATAAGTATTATTTTTCATTTAGAAATGACAATTTCCCAAAGTACATTTTTTTTTGCTGAGAGCTGACAATGCATTTTATTCATAACTGGTGTAGTCATATTGTAATGTGTGCAGAAATGCTTTCTGAGTATCTGTATGTGTTCTGGAGTGTCTGCACAGTCAGAGAAGTGTTTACATTCCTCATTTGATACAATTAAGTAAACACAAGATAATGTTATCTCCAGGCTGAATGAGTCCAGCTTTCCCTGCAGGGAGCTTGTAAGTCCTGTGTTTAACTAGTTGAATGCTGTTCTAGTAAAAAAAATGGTGGTAGTATATAATGTGTTGTAAATAATCTTTTAGAGCAAAAAAGAAATGCTGGGTTTCATACCACTTTAAAGCAAAGCTGTCAGAGTGTACAAAAAGCTGTAAACTGACACTACTGTACAGCAGATAATAAAAACATGTGGATTCAGTGCATTATCCTGCTAAGTCAGGGTGCCACTGGGCATAGTCTAAGCACCTGATAATAGTCTTATTGACAGGCACCAGGATACTGAAGAAGACAATGGAGAAAATGTATTTATAGTTGGGGTGCAGTTAGGATTAGGTGCCAAGGACATAAAGAATTGGTTAAGAATAGATGAGCAAAGGAAACACTGTTGCAAACCCCAAATAGTAGGGTTTTGGTTACGGTTTTGCTGCACATCTGGAGCTGGTGCCTAAACTAAGCGCACCGTAAGTTACATGATTTTCTGTTCCTTGTGTGGCCGTCTCTGGTCACTCAGGAGCCAGTGAATAGAAAAAGAGTGGGTGTATGCGGTGACCCCTAAGATAACCCCTGTAGGGTTGGTACAGAAGTGGAAGGCAGTGTATCTTATGTCACTGCATCCAGAGTGGTATATTATTTTTGGACAATGTTTGGCTGACCAGTATGTTGTGATCTACAGTGGAGGAAATAATTATTTGACCCCTCACTGATTTTGTAAGTTTGTCCAATGACAAAGAAATGAAAAGTCTCAGAACAGTATCATTTCAATGGTAGGTTTATTTTAACAGTAGCAGATAGCACATCAAAAGGAAAATCGAAAAAATAACCTTAAATAAAAGATAGCAACTGATTTGCATTTCATTGAGTGAAATAAGTTTTTGAACCCTCTAACAATAAAAGACTTAATACTGTACTTAGTGGAAAAACCCTTGTTTGCAAGCACAGAGGTCAAACGTTTCTTGTAATTGATGACCAAGTTTGCCCACATTTTAGGAGGAATGTTAGTCCACTCCTCTTTGCAGATCATCTCTAAATCCCTAAGGTTTCGAGGCTGTCTCTGTGCAACTCTGAGATTGAGCTCCCTCCATAGGTTTTCTATTGGATTAAGGTCCGGAGACTGACTAGGCCACTCCATGACCTTAATGTGCTTCTTCTTGAGCCACTCCTTTGTTGCCTTTGCTGTATGTTTTGGGTCATTGTCGTGCTGGAACACCCATCCACGACCCATTTTCAGTTTCCTGGCAGAGGGAAGGAGGTTGTCGTTCAGGATTTCACGATACATGGCTCCGTCCATTTTCCCGTTAATGCGATTAAGTTGTCCTGTGCCCTTAGCAGAAAAACACCCCCAAAGCAAAATGTTTCCACCCCCATGCTTGACGGTGGGGACGGTGTTTTGGGGGTCATAGGCAGCATTTTTCTTCCTCCAAACACAGCGAGTGGAGTTAATGCCAAAGAGCTCTATTTTGGTCTCATCAGACCACAGCACCTTCTCCCAGTCACTCACAGAATCATTCAGGTGTTCATTGGCAAACTTCAGACGGGCCTGCACATGTGCCTTCTGGAGCAGGGGGACCTGGCGAGCCCTGCAGGATTTTAATCCATTGCGGTGTAATGTGTTTCCAATGGTTTTCTTGGTGACTGTGGTCCCTGCTAATTTGAGGTCATTCACTAACTCCTCCCATGTAGTTCTAGGATGCTTTTTCACCTTTCTCAGAACCATTGACACCCCACGAGGTGAGATCTTGCGTGGAGCCCCAGAGCGAGGTCGATTGATGGTCATTTTGTGCTCCTTCCATTTTCGAACAATTGCACCAACAGTTGTCACCTTCTCTCCCAGCTTCTTGCTAATGGTTTTGTAGCCCATTCCAGCCTTGTGCAGGTCTACAATTTTGTCTCTGACATCCTTCCTTGGACAGCTCTTTGGTCTTTCCCATGTTGGAGAGTTTGGAGTCTGCTTGATTGATTGATTCTGTGGACAGGTGTCTTTTATACAGGTGACTAGTTAAGACAGGTGTCCTTAATGAGGGTGACTAATTGAGTAGAAGTGTCTAACCACTCTGTGGGAGCCAGAACTCTTAATGGTTGGTAGGGGTTCAAAAACTTATTTCACTCAATGAAATGCAAATCAGTTGCTATCTTTTATTTAAGGTTATTTTGTCGATTTTCCTTTTGATGTGCTATCTGCCACTGTTAAAATAAACCTACCATTGAAATGATACTGTTCTGAGACTTTTCATTTCTTTGTCATTGGACAAACTTACAAAATCAGTGAGGAGTCAAATAATTATTTCCTCCACTGTATATATATATATATATATATATATATATATATGTAGTCCTCAAAATATATAAGCCTTAATACTCAAAGAGAATGATATATATTGAAATTCAAATACATACTTTGGGCCACACAATGCAAAGGTAAGAGTCACTGGAGTTGATCTTAATGTTGGTAAAATGAGAATGGGGCAGCATGAACTGACACTATTAATGTAGCCATATCAGAAATAAAATATTTGGCTAGAAGTTGTCCGCTGTTGCCAGGACCACAGCGTAACCAGCTACAGCCTTCACTCCCTCTTTCCATTCACAGAAAACCTGGCTCCAGCAGTTATAATGTCATGGAGGAATGAAGATAACTGTTAAACACTGTCTATCCATTGGCTGTCAGTCATTATGGAGGCATTACTGCAGAGGGGATGTCAGCTGTTCCTGCTCCTTCCAGATTTTAAAAGCAACACTACCAGGGACAGGTGAGTGGCAGTGCAGGAAGGAAACAAGTGCTAGAGAACAGATGGCTCCTGCAAGGCAAATATGATCAGAATGAAGCTTCACCTTCTGATCTTTAACATTTTAAAAGTACTTTTTCTCATAGCATTTTCTGTGTCTGAACGAGGGCTTTTAAAGTACACCTGAATGGAGAGGAATATGGTGGCTGCCATATTTATTTCTTCTTAAAGGAAAACTTAAGTAAAAAAAAAAAAAATGACATTTACTCACCTGGGGCATCCCTCAGCCCCCCGAAGCTGGATGGTGCCCTCGCAGCCCCGCTCCGATCGTCCTGTCCCCGCCGGCGGCTACTTCCGGTTCGGCGACAGCCGCCGACAGGCTGGGAACGCGGCTGATTTTCCGCGTTCCCAGCCGCTGCTATCACCCTCTATGCTGCTATAGCGTCTATATATACGCTATAGCAGCATAGAGGGTGATAGCAGCGGCTGGGAACGCGGAAATTCAGCAGCGTTCCCAGCCTGTCGGCGGCTGTCGCCGAACCGGAAGTAGCCGCCGGCGGGGACAGGACGATCGGAGCGGGGCTGCGAGGGCACCATCCAGCTTCGGGGTGCTGAGGGATGCCCCAGGTGAGTAAATGTCATTTTTTTTATTTGACTTAAGTTTTCCTTTAAACAATACCCAATGCTTGGCAGTCCTGCTGATTTTTTTTGTCATTAGTAGTGTCTGAATCATAACCCTGAAACAAGCATTTGGCTAATCCACTCAGAGCACCTGATCCTCATGCTTGTTCAGGGTCTATAACATAGGCTGTGTTCCCACTCAAGCGGAAAATGGGCATTCTTTGTCAGTTTAACCGCACCAAACAGATGCGTTCCCACTTAGTCGGCAATATATTTGTTGCGATAAGCAGACCGCGCTTCTATTCCATCTGTAATTTAATGGACAGCTCGATGCATTTCCCATATAGGCTATGGTTGAAACACATCCGTACAGGACTCCAGCCAGACCACAATGAACCTCGATGAGGACACGACACTGTCCGCTCCCGCTGGCTGTTCGTGATCTAGCTGCAGATGGGAACCCATCCTAAGAGTATTAGAGGCAAAGGCTCAGCAGAACAGCCAGGCACAAATAAAGTATCACAGTGAATATTGATGGGCACAGATAATAAGGAGTGGTGATGATGGAATTGCTGGCCATCACACTGTCTGGCATCTGTACATTTGCTATATCTGTCTAGTGTGCTGAACAACGATCTATAAGGTAACTGCATTTGTGGCCAAGCTTCCTATTCGGTTCAATGGAGCCTTGCTTGGCTGCCGAAGCAGCTCACCTCCAAAAGTAGCAATAAAGAAAGCAAAGGATTATGAAGTGCTGTGGCTTTTTATTTATAGGCGAATGTGGATCTTCCCATTCTCATACACATATTTATGGGCTTCACAGTATTATTTTTGGAATGATATCAGCCCCATCATGAACTTCGGTATTTACAATTTATGGAGGTTACTATCAGATTATCTATACCTTTACATACCACATATACTTGTCTATTTATTCATATACATGTAATATGGGTTTAGTGGTGCTGCTGCATTGTCTTTAAGAGAGAGAGAGAGTTTTATGGTTGTGTTGGGTCTTTACTATACATGGCTCTAAGGGCCCATATCCACTCTACCTAGGCCAGTGGTTTCCAACCCATGTACCGCGACATATACATGTGTCGCGGCAGCTTCGGGTATGTGTCGCAGCGTTAGCTCTCGGAGGAGAGAGCGAGGGAGGGAGAGTTGTGGGCAGCGGCGGAGAAGGGGGCCATCTACCCCCCTTCCCTCACCTTAGGGTGCTCTCCCTCCCTCTTTCTCTCCTCCGATACTAAGTGTGGCAGCGTTTGGCAGCGGGCGGGACTTACCTTCCGTGTCGCTCCAAGCGCCGGGCGTTCTGGTGCCACACCTGCTGCTCTGGTCTGGATCAGACCAGAGTAGAGGCAAATCATCCCGCACGCCTGCGACGAGACCAGACGGAGACACGGAAGGTAAGTTCCACCCCTCTGCCAGCCACCGCACTTCGTTCCGGAGGAGAGAGCGAGGGAGGGAGAGCACCCTGAGGTGCCGCTCACCTTCCCTTGCTCTCCCTCCTGGGGGGGGGGGGGGGCACCTGGCTACATATACTGGGCACATATACACCTGACTACATATACTGGGCACATATACACCTGACTACATATACTGGGCACATATACTGGGCACATATACCCCTGGCTACATATACTGGGCACATATACCTCTGGCTACATATACTGGGCACATATACCCCTGGCTACCTATACTGGGCACATATACCCCTGGCTACATATACTGGGCACATATACCCCTGGCTACATATACTGGGCACATATACCCCTGGCTACATATACTGGGCACATACACACCTGCCTATATATACTGGGGACATATACCCCTGCCTACATATACTGGACACATATACCCCTGGCTACCTATACTGGGCACATATACCCCTGGCTACCTATACTGGGCACATATACCCCTGGCTACCTATACTGGGCACATATACCCCTGGCTACATATACTGGGCGCATATACACCTGCCTATATATACTGGGGACATATACCCCTGCCTACATATACTGGACACATATACCACTGGCTACCTATACTGGGCACATATACCCCTGGCTACCTATACTGTGCACATATACTCCTGGCTACACATACTGGGCACATATACCCCTGGCTACATATACTGGGCACATATACAGGGAGTGCAGAATTATTAGGCAAATGAGTATTTTGACCACATCATCCTCTTTATGCATGTTGTCTTACTCCAAGCTGTATAGGCTCGAAAGCCTACTACCAATTAAGCATATTAGGTGATGTGCATCTCTGTAATGAGAAGGGGTGTGGTCTAATGACATCAATACCCTATATCAGGTGTGCATAATTATTAGGCAACTTCTTTTCCTTTGGCAAAATGGGTCAAAAGAAGGACTTGACAGGCTCAGAAAAGTCAAAAATAGTGAGATATCTTGCAAAGGGATACAGCACTCTTAAAATTGCAAAGCTTCTGAAGCGTGATCATCGAACAATCAAGCGTTTCATTCAAAATAGTCAACAGGGGCGCAAGAAGCGTGTGGAAAAACCAAGGCGCAAAATAACTGCCCATGAACTGAGAAAATTCAAGCGTGCAGCTGCCAAGATGCCACTTGCCACCAGTTTGGCCATATTTCAGAGCTGCAACATCACTGGAGTGCCCAAAAGCACAAGGTGTGCAATACTCAGAGACATGGCCAAGGTAAGAAAGGCTGAAAGACGACCACCACTGAACAAGACACACAAGCTGAAACGTCAAGACTGGGCCAAGAAATATCTCAAGACTGATTTTTCTAAGGTTTTATGGACTGATGAAATGAGAGTGAGTCTTGATGGGCCAGATGGATGGGCCCGTGGCTGGATTGGTAAATGGCAGAGAGCTCTAGTCCGACTCAGACGCCAGCAAGGTGGAGGTGGAGTACTGGTTTGGGCTAGTATCATCAAAGATTAGCTTGTGGGGCCTTTTCGGGTTGAGGATGGAGTCAAGCTCAACTCCCAGTCCTACTGCCAGTTTTCGGAGGACACCTTCTTCAAGCAGTGGTACAGGAAGAAATCTGCATCCTTCAAGAAAAACATGATTTTCATGCAGGACAATGCTCCATCACACGCGTCCAAGTACTCCACAGCGTGGCTGGCAAGAAAGGGTATAAAAGAAGAAAAACTAATGACATGGCCTCCTTGTTCACCTGATCTGAACCCCATTGAGAACCTGTGGTCCATCATAAAATGTGAGATTTACAAGGAGGGAAACCAGTACATCTCTCTGAACAGTGTCTGGGAGGCTGTGGTTGCTGCTGCACGCAATGTTGATGGTGAACAGATCAAAACACTGACAGAATCCATGGATGGCAGGCGTTTGAGTGTCCTTGCAAAGAAAGGTGGCTATATTGGTCACTGATTTGTTTTTGTTTTGTTTTTGAATGTCAGAAATGTATATTTGTGAATGTTGAGATGTTATATTGGTTTCACTGGTAAAAATAAATAATTGAAATAGGTAAATATTTGTTTTTTGTTAAGTTGCCTAATAATTATGCACAGTAATAGTCACTTGCACACACAGATATCCCCCTAAAATAGCTACCGTAAAACTAAAAACAAACTAAAAACTACTTTCAAAAATATTCAGCCTTCCTGGCGGTAAGCCCGAGCTGAGCTCGGGCTATGCCGCGCAGGAAGATATCTCAGCCCCTGGTGGAGCGATTTGCTCCATTTAAAATGCTGTACACGCAGCTAGCACTTTGCTAGCCGCGCGTACAGCTCGATCGCCGCCGCTCTGCGGCGATCGCCCGTACGCAGCAGCGCAAGAGGGCCCCCCCCCCCCCCCCCGCCAGAGCCCTGCGCTGCCCGGACCAATGAGTTCCGGGCAGCGCTATGGGCTGGATCGGAGGTGTCTGACGTCAGGACGTCGGCTGACGTCCATGATGTCATTCCGATCGTCGCCATGGCGACAGGAGAAGCGAAACAGGGGAGCGCGTTATATACGCGTTCCCCTGTTTGCTATTGATGCCGGCGACGATCGTACTAGAGGGACACATGCGCCCTCTAGTGGTGTTTCATGTAGCTACCACTCTGGTAGCTTTACATGAAACACAAAAAAAAATAATAAAAAAACAACGGATTTTTGCCAATCTGGCAAAAAAAAATAACCGCCAGGAGGGTTAATGAGTTTTTTGGGTTCATTGAGAACATGGTTGTTGTTCAATAATAAAATTATTCCTCAAAAATACCACTTGCCTAATAATTCTGCAGTACCTGTACACCTGGCTACATATACTAGGCAAATATACTGGGCACATATACACCTGCCTACATATACTAGCCACATATATCCCTGGCTACATATACTGGGGACAACTGGCTGTTTGTCATTATGTGCATTTACTGGTGGAAAGCTGTCTCTTATTATGTGCATTTACTGGGAAAATGCTGTCTCTCATTACGTGCATTTACTGGGGAAACGCTGTCTGTCATTACCTGCATTTACTGGTGAAATGCTGTCTCTTATGTGCATTTAGTGGGGAAACGCTGTCTCTCATTACATGCATTTAGTCTACATGTCACGGAGAAATGAATGTTTGGTTTGATGTGTCACGACTCCAAAAAGGTTGGAAACCACTGACCTAGGCAAATCTGCATAGAAAAAAACGCCTGCTGATTTGCATGCATACGCAAATTCGCATGCGTTTGCAGTAGTTTTTTTCATGCAAATTGGCATGCAAACGCAATTGTTTTTTTAAATGATATTTTACTGTCGCCATTCATTACTATTGACTTCCGCATGCGAAAATGCATAAGCATTAACGCGAAACCGCTTAAACCACACGGAAAATTGTGACAGAGGCGTCCATTTTTTTTCCCGCTTGCGGGGGTAAGCGAATTTTGCCTGTAATGGAAACAGGCCCACTGACTTGTATATTCATGCAAATCTGCATGCAGAAAATGCATGCAAATTCACGTTAGTGGAAACGGGCCCTAAAAGTGTGGTAGTCTGCACTTTTGGCAGTGCTCTATGTTGCACCTTGCCTAGTGCCTTAATGCAGGGGTCCCCAACCTTTTCCAGCCCGGGGACCGCTTTCTGACCAAATTTTTCTCCGGGGACCGGGGGGGATGGGGGCGGTGGGAGGGGTCAGGGGGAGGATGTGGGTGGTGTGCGGCCTAGTGGACAGTGTTGTGCGCAGCGGGTTATGGGGGGGGGGGTTGGCTGCGGCAGCATGGCTAGTATAGTTGCCCCAGTATAGGGAGTTTAGTTGCCCCAGTATGGCTAGTGTAGTTACCCCAGTATAGTGCCCCAGTATAGCTAGTATAGTGTCCAGCATGGCTAGTATAGTGCCCAGCATGGCTAGTAAAGTGCCCAGTATAGGTAGGTAGTGGCCTAGTATAGTGCCCAGCATGGCTAGTATAGTGCCCAGCATGGCTAGTATAGTGCCCCCGCATGGCTAGTATAGTGCCCCCGCATGGCTAGTATAGTGCCCCCGCATGGCTAGTATAGTGCCCCCGCATGGCTAGTATAGTGCCCCCGCATGGCTAGTATAGTGCCCCCGCATGGCTAGTATAGTGCCCAGCATGGCTAGTATAGTGTCCCAGTATAGCTAGTATAGTGCCCCACAGCATAGCTAGTATAGTGCCCCACAGCATAGCTAGTATAGTGCCCAGCATGGCTATTATAGTGCCCCAGCATGGCTAGTATAGTGCCCCAGCATGGCTAGTATAGTGCCCCAGCATGGCTAGTATAGTGCCCAGCATGGCTAGTATAGTGCCCAGCATGGCTAGTATAGTGCCCCAGGATGGCTAGTATAGTGCCCCAGCATGGCTAGTATAGTGCCCAGCATGGCTAGTATAGTGCCCAGCATGGCTAGTATAGTGCCCAGCATGGCTAGTATAGTGCCCCAGGATGGCTAGTATAGTTCTCAGCATGGCTAGTATAGTGCCCAGTATAGGTAGGTAGTGGCCCAGTATAGCTAGTATAGTGCCCAGTATAGGTAGGTGGTGCCCCCGCGGCCGCCGCTTCTGTTACCTTATGAGCGGGCGGCCACTTCCGGATTCCCCCAGGCGCCGCTCTCCTTCAGTATCTCCAATAACAGCAGCGCGTCTTTTGGAGGCAGGAAGGAGGCGGGGCAGCGGCTTCCTGTAGCGGCGATATGCTGCGCCGCTACCATGGCAACCACTGCCCCGCCTCCTTCCCTCCTCCGCAAGACGCGCTGCTGTTATCGGAGATACTGAAGGAGAGCGGCGCCTGGGGAAATCCGTAAGCGGCCGCCCACTCATAAGGCAACAGGAGCGGCGGCCGCGGGGGAGAGAGGCGAGAGGACTGACCCGCCGCGGCCCAGCTGGAAACTGCCAACGGACCGGCAGTGGGCCGCGGCCCGGTGCTTGGAGACCCCTGCCTTAATGTACAGACAATCATGGCTGGGCTAAGGCAAGGAATTGCAAGGTGCAATCCCCCACCTTTGTACATCAGGGTCACTATGTCATTCAGGTACCATATGTGTTTTACTTTTGCTTTAGCCTATTTTAGAGGGGGAATAACAACCTTCTTAACACATTCATACCATAGTAAATCAAAGGTTCTTAAGCTTCTGTCACACAGAAAGACACTTTAAAGCTCAATTTCCTTTAAAACCTCAAAGAACAGATGTCAATTACATTTTCCTTGTACGCCTTCCAAGTTCCTTGTGAAAATATCCAACCTGACTTCATCTTGAACTTTCAAATAAACCGAGCTATCTAAATATCTCCACATAATTTTTTCAGACCTTGAGATAAAACCATAAGCAAAGATTCTGGTCACTCAACCTTTTTAAGAGCTTGCACTCTGTACACCATATAAAAACTGGAAGTATCATGTTCCAGTAAGAAGCAATTCAATGGACTGATTAAAATGCAAGCCTGCATACAAAAAAACTGCCCTCAGCTCAGATTGAAGTGAACAATAATACAAGAACTTATATATTTATTTTAATTTCTGGCCTTATGCCATCCTATGCCACTTATCCATGTTAGAAACAAACCTAATGAGTAAAAAGGATCCAGTCAAGTTATTGCTATATCAATGCCTTGTGCTATAAACTACTTTATCCTTTGCAGTCACAAAAAAACTGGTCACAGGCCCGAAAACCTTGGGAGAAGAAGGTAGACTGGGCAGACTGCTTATACGCTGACAAGCTGACATGAATATTGTCATTTTATTTCCCATGATGTTTTTACGTGTATCCCAGCATACTGATATGGAATTGGGAGGGTATCTGACATAAGACTAATGGTGCCCATACACGATACAATAAAAATGTTAGATTTTCCCGTTTATTCAATCTAAATGATCAAATTGAATGAAAGTTGAAAATATTTTTTTTGGATCAAGAAATTCGAACGATCAGACATGCTGGAAAAATCTTTCTATTCGATCTAACGGAACAATCGAACTAAATTATCTAATCGAAAAAAAAAAATCTAAATTGTACCATGTATGGGCACCTTAAAGGAATAGTCAGGCAAAAAAAAAAATGAGTTTCACTTACCTGGGGCTTCTACCAGCCCCATGCAGCCATCCTGTGCCCCCGTAGTCACTCACTGCTTCTTCAGTCCCCCGTCCCCCGCTAGTTTTGTTTTTGCCGACCTCGGGGTCGGCGGGCCGCATTGCGTACATTTTTAGGCATTCCCGCTGGTGCAGGAACATTAACCCATACATTTTTACGCGTTAGTGATGCAATGTGTAAATATTTACTAGCTGGCATAGGGGGACTGGAGCAGCAGTGAGTGACAACGAGGGCCCAGGATGGCTGCAGTGGACTGGTAGAAGCCCCAGGTAAGTGAAACTCATTTTTTTTTTTTTGCCTGACGATTCCTTTAAGTTTTATTTTTAAGTTATTGCTCATTCTATGATTTATTTATGTTGTGAATCAGGTGGCAATCTGACATACATATTTAAAGCAAACTTGTCATAAAGCTGGATAACACAATCTGAGCACAACTGAATGCACACGCCATATCACTAGGCAACTAGATTAAGCTTCAGTACAGAAACCAGCATTGTGATCCTTACTCTAGAGAAGTTACAGGACAAACAGTTTATTTGGCATTTTAAGATGACACACAGGTCTTTTTAACAGGAGTGCTTTTTGATTCAGTATAGGTCAGCTTTAAAGGAAGCAAAAACTGATAATGTGTGTAAGATAAATCAAACTCATCAAATACTTAGTGCTACCTCCATTCCATAAATCTTGCCTAAATTTGCTCCTTACTGACAACAAGAGGCTACTGAAGTGAGTGTGCTTGACCTAATCCTTTTCTGTTGCAATTACTGCAGCATCCTATTGTGCAATCTATAAAAAAACAGACTGCCACCTCTTCAGTCACTACTGAACTCTGCTGCTCGTCTCATCCACCTCTGCTCCACATGCTCCTCTGATGCCAATACCCTCATTGGCTGCCGTTCAAACTAGTAACCCTATCGTACAAAGCTTCAACACTCATCTCCAGAAACCATCCCACTCGGATCTTCGCTCCTCTCATGAAACCCTGCTATTCTTTAGCTTGGTCACCTCCTCCCCCTCTAGTATCCAGGACTTCTCACAAGTGTCACCTCTCCTTTGGAATTCTCTTCCACATCTTTCCCCAAACTTTAACTGCACCTTTAAAATGTACCTATTCAAACTAAATTAAAATTTGTCATAGTCACATGTTCACTGGCTCATCTGCAAGCTCCTTCAACTCCTTCCCTTGTATTCTCCAGCCTGCTAGCCTCCAAATTGAAAGACATACTTCTATCTAAAGAACATGTACAAGTATTGCTGATGTATTTTAATAGCGATGTATTTTGTTGAATTCGAAACATCAACATTAATCTAGGCTCCCCACGATTGTCTGTTTTGTACTCTGTGAAAGAAGAGGCTAGTGCTTTATCGATAACACTACTAATAGTAATAACCCAAAATTGATCCCTGATTAATAATACAATAATCTATTAACCTCATAAACAACAATTAAGAGCAGCGCAATATATACGAAAAATTGCTGCTATAGGTAGAGGCAGGTCCAAGCACCAAAAGGTGTGAGTCAAGTAAATCCAAAAACCTAAGCGCAACCACGATCAGTGGATAAGACAGAATGAATAGCAAAAATGTTACTGCTCAGAATACGTATTTCCAACTTCTTGAGCTGACGACATATAAATGGAGAAATACAGTACCTTCTCCTGAAGGAATGAAACCTGCTTTCTGACTTGTGTGAGAGACTGGCAGGGACAGGAGTCCTATCACAGGTACAGTGCAGCCACGCCCCTACATGGAGGGACCCAATGCTGGAAGCGTGGGGTGTAAGAAGATCAGGTGAGCATCTGGACTATTCAAAGGCTTCCTTCTACTAAGCCAGGAAGCAGCGTACTTGCTCTCACTAATTGTGATTTGAGCAGTAACCACAGTGGAGCGCACACAAGCCAGAAGCAGGAAGTCGGGTGTCAGCTGACCGGGAGGTGCCGTGGTCAGGCTGAATTTGTGCCGAGCGAAGACCCACCGCTCTGGATGTCGTGATTACAGCAAGAGTGAGTGTGAACCTGCAGCCTAAAAGGCATCAAGGTTTCATTCCTTCAGAAGGTACTGTAATGCTCCATTTATATGTCGTCAGCTCAAGAAGTTGGGAATACGTATTCTGAGCAGTAACATTTTTGCTATTCATTCTGTCCTATGCACTGATTGTGGATGCGCTTAGGTTTTTTGATTTACTTGAATCTATTAACCTCCCTGGTGGTGCATTTCTGACTGGAATTAGGAGTCAAAAGGGGTACTTTTTTTTTTATTGAATTTTCGGCCTCCAATTCTTAAGTCATAATTTACCAAAATATGACAGAATAAAAGCCTGGTAGACAATCTGCATATTAATAAAAGACTAGAACACAAATTTTGTGAATTAATTAAATTTATAAAGACACTTAAGAATTTTGAAACTGTACAAATAAGGGCCCTTTCCACTAGCGCGGTTGCGCTAGCTGAATCGAAAAATCGCAAACCGCTATCGATTTTACAATCGCTAGGGTTTGCTAAATAACATAGGCCTCAATTCACGGAGTTTATCAAACACTTTATCAAACGTTTGATAAACGTTTGATAAATTACCTCATGGGTAAAATCTAATTTTGAATTCACTAAGGTGTTATATATTTATCGAATGTTTTACCGATAAAACGTTCAACAAATATATAACACCTTAGTGAGATTTTACCCATGAGGTAAATTATCAAACGTTTGATAAAGTGTTTGATAAACGTTTGATAATGCTCCGTGAATTGAGGCCATAGGAATCACGGTAGGTTATTTCCACTACCGCGATTCGTTTTTGCCTCAAACGCGATCGCGCCGCGGAGCGATATTTGCCGCGATTTTGCTACGCACTACAGCATAGCAAAATCGTGAACGCAATCGCCGGAGGTTTCCTGCACTTTTGTGATTCAGAAATCGCTAGCGTTCAGCGTGAACGCTAGCGACTGCTAGTGGAAAAGGGCCGTAAGAGAGTAGTCAAAATCAGAGCAGAGGTCGGTGCAGGCAGCAGGCAGAAAGTAGTCAAAATCAGGGCAAAAATCGGTAACAGTATGGCAGAAGCACTTAGCTCAGAAGCAGTTGGGAATGAAATGGCTATATTGTTACCATCCTGTGCTTTCTATCTCTGCCATGGCAGTCAGGTAACACAGGGGAGAGATCAAATTACAACTTGTGATTAGAGACAAATGAGGCTAAACTCTCTCTATATATACACATGTACATACATACATGTACGTACGTACATATATCCATACATACACGTACGTCCATACACGTATGTACATGTATGTACGTTCATGTATGTACGTACATGTATGTATGTACGTATGTACGTGTATGTACAGGGCGATTTCATCTTTTACAGTTATTTGGACCTGAACATCTTCAGGTCCACTTTAAAAATTAGCCACGCACCCGCCTCGTAACGTCACGACACGACACCCCCGCGCAGTGATTGGCCGCCGGATCCCCGGAAGAATAGAGGGGACTTGGGGATCCCGGCGGCCCAAAAAATGGGAAAAAAAAGGTTTGGGGGAGAGAAGCCTGGGTCCGCTTATCACGCGCGGGACCCAGTTCAGAAGAGCACGTGGCGGATTTTTGACAGCCCGACCTGAACACGGGCTTACCGATGCGCACATGGAAATCACAGCCCATGCTCAGGTCGGGCTTACCACCAGGGAGGTTAAACTACTAATTTTGCTAGTTTACAGAGATCTTAGGACTTCCTGTCTGACTGTTGTTTGCAGACACGTTTCTATTAATAACATACAAAGATGCAAATGATCGTTTATAAACAGTTATTCATATGAACTATTGGGAATGATTGGTTGAGACCACTAACGGGCGCTTATCTCTAAACCAAACCGAACACATTAATGAAATCAATCACACTTTCAGGAACGATCACGTCAATCTGACCAAATTGGTCAGGACATTTTTGTCAGTTAGTGGTCTCAAACAATAATTTCCAATCGTTCATACCAATAATGGCTTGTAAACGATTGTTTGGCAAATTGTAAAGTAAATTGCCACCTTAAGACAGTTGTGTCTTCAGGGCATGAATTCCTTTGTCTGAACAAGAAGTGAGAAACATTTCTACCCAAGAAGGCAGACAATAAACCTTTAGATTGTAAGCTCACAAGGACAGGGCTTGTTCACCCATTTGTATCTTAGAATTTGTTACACATTTCTTCATATTACTTTTGTCACTGTATTTACCAATTCTGTATTGTGTATTGATTCTGTATTTTGTACCAACTCTGTATTTCGTATATTGGATTGTACCATTGTCTGTATTATTCTGTACCCCATGTTTGTTTCTTACTTTATACAGTGCCACAGAATATGTTAGCGCTTTATAAATCAATAATAATAGTCTGGAACCATTTTCACTCCATAAAACAGTAGAATAACAAGTTTTGGGTATAGCTGGGGTTTAGTATGGGGATTACAGATTGTTATTTACACATAAGCAAATTTATGTATTTTAATTTGAGAATAGAATGCGAGCCAATACAGCTGAAAGAAGGAGAAGCGATGCTAATGGCAGATATAAACAGATCACGTTTATCGTGGCCAACTATACCCAGATTCAATTATAACGATATATGATATTTACTTTAGATAACTTAATTTCTAGTTCTGTAATTGTAAGACTTCGCTAATTTTTATAATTCTATTTTTTCTTAAAGCAGACAGCTTATTATATTAAAAACAAACATCTACTTGTAATTACGTCCTTCTGGCCCAACATAAAATAGCACATTGTACTTTAGCAAACAAGGGGTGCTTGTGTCTCATTTAATCAGCAGGCGGCATAAGCCTATGATTCTCCTTTTCCTGCGCTCCCCTTTGACCTTGCACAAGTTGCTTGACCTGCTTGTGCTCCAGTCCACCCATCTGTTGATAATTTGTAAACATTGGATCCATTGAAAAACAGATGTTGCTTCTTAAATGACACAGTTATGATCATGTGACAATCAGAGGCTAGAAAAACAAGCTGTCATCTCACTCAGCCGAGTAAAGTAAAGCTGTGTCTACCCACTAAACTATGTGCCAGACAGGGAAATTATCAAGACTAAAAGTCTGAACACATGCAAATACCACAGTTTTCCCGTCTTAAGTTGCTAAACCTCCCATGTAACGGGAAATCAGAAGGATGCACTTGGTGATGTCATGTGAACTGCCACAATGGATTCTAATGAAATAAGATTTAGTCTATGTGCAACCAGCATAAGATAAACCACAGTATGCTATTAAAACCAAACAGTGGGGCCATTAGTATGAAATATTCCTTGACCACTTCTAACTATGTAGCATAAATAGGCTTATTAAAAATGCTGTGCAAAGCACAACAGTACGCAATATGCAGTTTGCCAGGCAGATGTTAGCTGTAGGTGGGTAGCTGAAGCATGAAATCTGGTTGTTGCACTTTATAGTTTGCTTTGCTAAATGAACCAGTGAGTGTCAGCAGAGTTCATAAATAATCCACAACGAAGTGGTGTTATTTAACTTGAAAGGTACCACAAGCCCCACTAGCAAACAGAATAGCACTAAACTGAATGGAGTGGTACTAAAATTATAATGATCATAGAGACTTCTATGCAGTTGCAACACTGATGTTGAGACACTGACTACATTCTTTAATCACCAATAATGCCTTCAGTAGGGAAAAGTATACGGAGACAGCCAGCTTAACCCCTTCCAATCCTGTGTTGGACTATGTCTGACATTGGCATTCTCTGGTTCAGGCCCAATGTCGGACATAGCGGTCACATGATATGGCTGTTGCTAGAAGTGCAATTGCCGGATCAAGTCCAGCAAGGTGTCAGCCCTTTTAGATCAAAGCGTTGGACAAAAGCCTGGTACACACATGAAGTTTTGATTACTATGAACTATGTGCAGGTAAGTTCTCATAGTACGTGGAAGTGGTAAAATTGGCCAATCAAAATCGGATGTGAGTACCAGGCTTAAAGAGACACTGAAGTGAAAAAAAAATTATGATATTATGATTTGTATGTGTAGTACAGCTAAGAAATAAAACATTAAGATCAGATACATCAGTCTAATTGTTTCCAGTACAGGAAGAGTTGAGAAACTCCAGTTGTTATCTCTATGCAAAAAAGCTATTAAGCTCTCCGACCAAGTTAGTCGTGGAGAGGGCTGTTATCTGACTTTTATTATCTCAACTGTAATTGAACTGTTTACTTTTCCTCTGCCAGAGAAGAGTTCATTACTTCACAGACTGCTCTGAAAGACTCATTTTGAATGCTGAGTGTTGTGTAATCTGCACATATTATAGAATGATGCAATGTTAGAAAAAACACTATATACCTGAAAGTAAAAGTATGAGAATATTTTCTTTGCTGCTAATCTTCTAGTAATTATTCATAGTACACAACCAATTCATTATATTATATATTTTTTTTCGCTTCAGTGTCTCTTTAAGTCCAACACTGTGATTGCCGCTGGGCTAGTCCACCGCTGCTGAACCATATAACTTACATATTACATGGGCACATATGGTCTCGCTGCTTGGGGCAATTTTGTCAGATCTAGTCCAGTACGGAGTCAGGTTAGGTGGTTCAAAGTGTTGGACAAAGTCTGACACTCTGATCCCCTGTGGTACCACGCTACACCTCGTAATATCATAATTGGACTGGCATGTGTGCAACTACTACCGCTTGCAGGAATTTAACACTGTAATTATGTTGCAATGTCTCCCCTATCTATTGTACAGTGCTGCATAATATGTTAATAAAGTTTAATAATAATACTTTCCTGGTTCACATGTTTTAGATCCTCCTGAGTAACATTAGGTGGCATGTGCACTACCCTATAAGAGCTCCCATGACTTGAACTACGTAGTGCAAACAGGAAAGTGGGCGAAGGGAATTGGGGAACAGCATACACTGCATTACAACCCATAAAATGGTCCCATGAAGAATTTCATGTTACTGCTGAACCAGTCAGCACTAGCTCTGCTGTGTTATTTTCTTATTTGAATTCATTAGGGCTTTCATTAGTACTAGTAGCTCACTGTACAACCACCTTTTTCATCCTTTACAAATAGGCAGCTTAGAGAAACGTTCATTACTTTCCGGTTAACAAACTTGGCATTTTCCACCATGGCTAGCGTTTCAATTTAGCTGTACCTATTGCAAGATAACATGGCGCATGAGCTACGGACTGACATTAAAATATATACAAATGGTAAATAACCATACATAACTAACATTTGTGATATGTTAGAAGTTCTTTTATATAAGAGATTTAGTACTTGTCAGCTAAATCAATGAAGTGAAAATGGTCACCATGCTGTAATGCTTTCAAACAACAAGGCTTTCTACAATCTGTGGGCCCCATGCAGAGTGTTCAAAACGACGCAGTGACAGAGATGTCAGGGACACCTAAGTCCATTTAAATGGCTAAATTAAAAATGTATCCATAAATTCGAGAGTGGTTAACAGCTCCATAAAACATATACATAAATAAACAGAAACAGGGCACAAAGGGCCCAGAAATATGTATGTTTCAGATTTTGTGCTTGTGAAAGCTCAGATATTTCCTGAAAAACACAGTTGATCTGCACACGAGACTTAAAAAACACATTTCTTTCAGTGTTCAAGGTTTTGGCAGCTGTGGGTCATTTGCTTAGAAGTTCTAGGTAATGTTTCTTCAATGCCTTGATGAAGCTATAAAATTGCACATGGCACACATTTACTAGACCAGACCATGCATGAATGAGCAGGAAAAACACATCTGAATTTGGGCACTACTTGATGAACATAAGAGAGAGGTGCGCACACAGAATTCAAAACCACAAAGTAACCCTTTGAGGGTGAGGCCATCGCTACATCAGTTAAAGGCAAAGCCACGTCTTATTGCTGTATTATGAATGGCTCTTGTAATTATACCACCAGCTAGAAATGATCATGCTTATAAGAATGTATGATCTCTTGCTATTTTAAAAATGTGTTTGTAAATGTGGCCAGATTAAAACAAACTACCTTACTAACATGTATCTTACTACATGGGTTCAAGCAAAATATGATGTAAATAATTATGACACAAAATTCTTCATTTTTAAAATAGAAACCACAAAATTAAGCTTAGGAGCACTTCTTGTATTTAGTATATAAATACTAAATAATTATAATAATAATCACTATTTTTTTTAAATTCTTATTCCTGGATAGGAAATTAAAAAAAAATACACTTGAAAAAGGAAGATGTTGGCACGATTTTAAAAAATAATGATAATAATAATAATAATTGCTAGAATCGTAGACAGAAAATGAGCATTATACAATGTCTCTGATTCTGTTCTGATTCTAGATTTAAATAAAAAATTATAAATGCTTTCTAAATGTTAAGAGCCATGGAAGATGGACAAAGCATACACTGGGCATACTTTGGTCCATGTGGTCAACCGATACATCCCTCTCAGATCATAATTAGGCGTGATCATAGATATGCAAGTTGATGTATCCGAGTTGATGCAAATGTATGCAAATTTGTATGTAAATGTATGCGGTTTGAAAATGGACTAATCAATTTAAACCTAGGTTTTAACTGATTGGTCCTTTTTCAAGCTGCATATATTTGCATAAAAATTACCTAATTTCAGAAGTATTTGCATCTCATTTAATCTTTTTTATCATCCCTAATCATTATCTGATCGATTCCCTCCACAGACTGTGAAGATTTTCAATAGATTTCATGCTGAAATCTACTGAAAATCTGTGGAGACGTGCACTGCCTGCTGGGCCCTTCAGGCCACCCCCTCCTCTTCACCGTGCAGAGTGTAGGCAGCAGAGCTTACACTCACCTGTCCGCCAGTATGTGTCTTCTCTCCATAGCCACCGGGTGTTCCTCCCAGTGTCTTTTCTCTCTACCAATGGTGAGGATTCTCATTGGTCTACCATGAACCAATGAGAATCCTTCTGGTGCTAGGGAGGATTTCCCTTTTGCAATCCAATAACAACCCTTTGCTTCTGCTGGGTCTCTGAGCTACTGTATATTCTGCACTTGTCCCCTGAGCAGAGCAGAGGTGGAGAGCCCCAATGGTGGTGGAAGACATAAAAGACAGGCAAGCAGATCCGGAATGGAAGGGGAAAACAGCCTAGGGAGAAAGGACACTGCATGGGTTCTGTGAGCACTTACAGCGCCTGCAGTTTCCAGGAAAGGAATTCTGCAGTTGGAAATGTGCATTACGCTCCACTTCGCGCCCCGCTGTAAGTGGAAAATGTGAATGGATCCTATGCTTTAGAAAGGATTCCTTTACACATCCGATTGTGCCCCGCTGAATTGGAGCATTTTTTATTCTTACTCTTTTTACTAGTGTGAACCATCCCTAATCGTGGTGGAAAAATTGATGTTTTTTTATAACACAGCCAACATCCACTTCGAAAAGGTGAAATAATGTCCATGTCCGCATATGGCTATAATTTCACTGAGATGGTTTTAAAATGTTTTGAATGTATTTATGATATTTTAGAGACCTAGTTCACAGTGGTCAGTTGTGTTGGAGAAAGATTCTGCATGTCAATATGTCAATCACTGCCCATAGAGTTCTATGTGCCAGTTCACAGTACTGCGTTGCATGTCATCTCACTGCCCATACTATTCTATGGGCCTGTTCACAGTACTGCGTGGCATGTCATCTCAGTGCCCATACAATTCTATGGGCCTGTTCACAGTACTGCGTTGCAGGTCATCTCACTGCCCATACAATTCTATGGGCCTGTTCACAGTACTGCGTTGCATGTCATCTCACCGCCCATACAATTCTATGGGCCTGTTCACAGTACTGCGTTGCAGGTCATCTCACTGCCCATATAATTCTATGGGCCTGTTCACAGTACTGCGTTGCATGTCATCTCACTGCCCATACAATTCTATGGGCCTGTTCACAGTACTGCGTTGCAGGTCATCTCACTGCCCATACAATTCTATGGGCCTGTTCACAGTAGTGCGTTGCAACTGATCACATTATTGTAACTCATTGCATGCAGGCTTTTTATTAGTCTATGTCCAGTCTCCATTGCAGTTCACACTCATTATAAACGCATTATAACACGTGCGTTATGCAACCGACCACTGCGATCCTAGGCAGAGGCTTATTGCATAATTGGTATACTATACAGAATTTTAGACATTTTACCAGCTACTAGTTGGAGAATATATTCATCTGCAGGTAAAACATGTCAGTCAAGCACTATAACTGCTATCAACAAAGCAAGAAAACAAATATCACATGACTTGAGCCCAACAAGAAGCAAATGACAGGAGAGTAATGTTGAAGTAGGAAACTGCACTGCTGCCTCCCCAGTTATGAAGCGCAGCGCAAATACTTATTAACCACGGGCAGCACGGTGGCGTAGTGGTTAGCTCTCTCGCCTTGCAGCGCTGGGTCCCTGGTTCAAATCCCAGCCAGGGCACTATCTGCAAAGAGTTTGTATGTTCTCTCCGTGTCTGTGTGGGTTTCCTCCGGGCACTCCGGTTTCCTCCCACATTCCAAAAACATACAGATAAGTTAATTGGCTCCCACTAAAATTGGCCCTAGACTACAGTACTTACACTACATAATATAGACATATGGCAATAGTAGGGATTAGATTGTGAGCTCCTTTGAGGGACAGTTAGTGACAAGATATATATATATATATATACACTGTACAGCGCTGCGTAATATGTCGGCGCTATATAAATACTAAATAATAATAATAATAATAACCATCTTGGCCTTAAAATTCCACTTTAAAATGTTGCACTAAAAAGTTTGAAAATGTGTTCCCTTTTTTTTTTTTTTTTGCTGCTCAACAGTGAACTCAGCTTTATTTGAACTTGCATATTGCAAAGTGCCCAAGTTCCTTAAATACATATATTACTGGTATGTAATATCTGTTCCATCCTTTGAGCCTTTTGTCAGGCTCTTGTCTATTCCAAATGTTAGATCCAGTTACGGCTGAGACACCAGCACAAAATATGAAATGTCAGCTTATTCTGCTACTGTAGGCATTAAACAAAGCTGTGTTTATGTAGATCAGGTTCACAAGATGAGGCAGATTCAGTGCAGCAGGGGAGCTTGATGATGACAAGACACTTCTGAAGTCTAAACTGAACAATACAGCAGATTAGATGCAGTAGCTGGGTAGAATGCTAATGGGCTCTACATGGCAACTGGTAATTCACAACCTAATGCAACTCTCAATTATACAAAGAAAACAGACTGTAAGGCTAAAGAGACTGCATATAACGATCTGTATTAGCTTTTCCATGAATCAAACAAACACTCAGGAAAACCAATTATGGCTAAACAGTAAAACTTGTGCACGTTTACGTCTGCGTGTTCTCACTGTGATTGCATAGCTTTCACCTGGGCACTGTGGTTTCCTCCCAATTTGCAACCCTGCCCCCCAAAAAACAAAACATGGTGGTAAGTTAAATAGTTTTTCTTTAATTCGGCTTTAGATTGTAAGACTAGAGGTCAGATTAACTTATAGGGCTTGATTCACTAAACCGTGATAACTCAAATATCACACCTTATCAAAGTTAACACGCTTTATGAGAGTAGCATAGCGAGCGCTACAAACTTACGTCTGCTAATTGGCAATGACACTCGTCCTGCCCTGAGCCCCTGCGGGTTCCTAGTGGTCGCTATGCTACTCCGATAAGGTGTGTTAACGTTGATAAGATGTGATATCTTTGATAAGAAGTGATATATTTGATAAGAAGTGGTATCTTGGAAAAGGTGTGCTATTTGTCATAGCACGGTTTAGTGAATCAACCCCCTTATCAAAGATATCACACCTTATCAAAGTTAACACGCCTTATTAGAGTAGCATAGCGAGCGCTACGAACTTATACCTGCTAATTTGCAATGACACTCGTCCTGCCCTGAGCCCCTGTGGGTTTGTAGCGCTCGCTATGCTACTCTAATAAGGCGTGTTAACTTTGATAAAGTGTGATATCTTTGATAAGGTGTGATATTTGAGTTATCATGGTTTAGTGAATCAAGCCCATAGTCTGTAAAAGGTACTTACACAGACAGCACACAAAAATGTAACAAGTGTTTACACAAAGTAAAAAACAAGTGTTGTGCAAATAGTGCAATTTAATCTGCACATTGACTGTATGATGTGCATTATAAAAGCAATGTTAAAGAGAGGGCTGGTGCACAGCAGAGTGGTTCTGAAGCGTTTTTTGAAATGCTTGCAGGGGGAAAACCGCTTGGCTAATGAAAGTGAATGGGATGGTGCACACCAGAGAGGTTCATTTTTTCCACAAACGCAAATCAGGGGCTGCAGCATTTTTTAGATTTCTAAAACATTTCTGCCTCAATGTTAAAGTATAGGAAAGTGGAAAACTGCTCTAAAAAACGCTAAATCAGAGCGGTTTTCCAGGCGTTTTTTTTTTTTCTTGTTACAGAAGCTGTTCTGTAACAGCTTGTCTGTAACAATATTTGTCATCTGCTACACAAAAACGCTCCAAAAAACGCTTAGGCATGTTTAGAAAACCTCTCTAAACATGCCTAGAATCGCTCTGAAATCTGCTTCAAAAACCTCTAGCGTTTTGCTGATCTGCTAGAGGTTTTTGTGTGCACTGGGCCAGACTCTAAAGAAAAAAAACCCTCTGGGGGATACTTACCTCAGGAGGGGGAAGCCTCAGGGTCCCACTGAGGCTTCCCCGACCTCTGAAGAAAGCAGGAATCCAGCGCTGGCTCCCCGAATCATCCCCCGACAAGCGAGGATTTATTTACCTCTCCGTGATCCAGCGCAGGCGCAGTAGTGGCTCTTCATTCGGCTAGGCGGAAATAGCCGAGCCCAATCGTATCCTGCTCTACTGCGCATGCGCAAAGGACTCACGCCTGCGCAGTAGAGTGGATACGATCAGGTTTGGCTATTTCCACCTTGCCCAAACAAAGGACCGCTAGTGCACCTGCACAGGATCACGGTAGGTAAATATTTACGTTGCCACACTTTGGGGGGAGGGGGGAAGCGACGACACAGTGATAGATTGCTGTGCCACCGGAGGCCGGGGGAAGCCTCGTTAGGAACCAAAGGCTTCCCCCTCCCGAGGCAAGTATCCCCCCAGAGGTTTTTTTTTCCCATTACAGATCCTCTTTAACCACTTAAGGACTGCAGTCATAAAACCCCTTAAGGACCAGAGCCTTTTTTTCCATTCAGACCACTGCAGCTTTAACAGTTTATTGCTCAGTCATACAACCTACCACCTAAATGAATTTTACCTCCTTTTCTTTTCACTAATACAGCTTTCTTTTGGTGCGATCTGATTGCTGCCGCAATTTTTAGTTTGTATTATATTCATCAAAAAATACATGAATTTTGTCAAAAAAAATGATTTTTTTTAACTTTCTGTGATAAAATTTGTCCAATAAAGTAAAATTTCTGTATACATTTTTGTCCAAATTTATTGTGCTACAAGTCTTTGATAAAAAAAAAACAAAAAACCATTCAGTGTATATTTATTGGTTTGGGTAAAAGTTATAGCGTTTACAAACTATGGTGAAAAAAGTGAATTTTCCCATTTTGAAGCATCTCCGACTTTTCTGAGCACCTGTTTCATGAGGTGCTAAAATTCCAGGATAGTATAAATACCCCCCAAATGACCCCATTTTGGAAAGAAGACATCCCAAAGTATTCATTGAGAGGCATGGTGAGTTCATAGAAGATTTTATTTTCTGTCACAAGTTAGCAGAAAATGACACATTGAGACAAAAAAAAAAAAAAAAGTTTCCAAAAATGAAATCTGCCACGGACTCACCATGCCCCTCTCTGAATACCTTGAAGTGTCTACTTTCCAAAATGGGGTCATTTGTGGGGTGTGTTTACTGTCCTGGCATTTTGGGGGGGTGCTAAATTGTAAGCACCCCTGTAAAGCCTAAAGGTGCTCATTGGACTTTGGGCCCCTTAGCGCAGTTAGGCTGCAAAAAAGTGCCACACATGTGGTACTGCCGTACTCAGGAGAAGTAATATAATGTGTTTTGGGGTGTATTTTTACACATACCCATGCTGGGTGGGAGAAATAGCTCTGTAAATGACAATGTTTTGATTTTTTTTACACACAATTGTCCATTTACAGAGAGATTTCTCCCACCCAGCATGGGTATGTGTAAAAATACACCCCAAAACACATTATACTACTTCTCCTGAGTACAGCGATACCACATGTGTGGCACTTTTTTGCACCCTAACTGCGCTAAGGGGCCCAAAGTCCAATGAGCACCTTTAGGCTTTACAGGGGTGCTTACAATTTAGCACCCCCCGAAATGCCAGGACAGTAAACACACCCCACAAATGACCCCATTTTGGAAAGTAGACACTTCAAGGTATTCAGAGAGGGGCATGGTGACCCCGTGGCAGATTTCATTTTTGGAAAGTCCAATGAGTACCTTTAGGATTTCACAGGTCGTTTTGAGACATTTGATTTCAAGACTACGCCTCACTGTTTAGGGCCCCTAAAATGCCAGGGCAGTTTGGGAACCCCACCTTGGGGTGTCTTCTTTCTAAAATGGGGTCACTTGTGGGGTTCCTATACTGCCCTGGCATTTTAGGGGCCCAAAGCCGTGAGGAGTAGTCTGGAAACCAAATGCCTCAAAATGACTGTTCAGGGGTATAAGCATCTGCAAATTTTGATGACAGGTGGTCTATGAGGGGGCGAATTTTGTGGAATCGGTCATAAGCAGGGTGGCCTCTTAGATGACAGGTTGTATTGGGCCTGATCTGATGGATAGGAGTGCTAGGGGGGGTGACAGGAGGTGATTGATGGGTGTCTCAGGGGGTGATTAGAGGGGAAAATAGATGCAATCAATGCACTGGGGAGGTCGGAAGGGGGTCTGAGGGTTTGGCCGAGTGCTCATGAGCCCACACAGGGCAAATTAGGGCCTGGATCTGATGAGTAGGTGTGCTAGGGGGTGACAGGAGGGAGGTGATTGATGGGTGTCTCAAGGTGTGATTAGAGGGGGGAATAGATGCAAGCAATGCACTGGCAAGGTGATCAGGGCTGGAGTCTAAGGGCGTTCTGAGGGTGTGGGCGGGTGATTGGGGTCTGATCTGATGGGTAGCAGTGACAGGTGGTGACAGGGGGTGATTGATGGGAAATTAGTGGGTGTTTATAGGAGAGAACAGATGTTATCAATGCACTTGGGAGGTGATCTGACGGCGGGTTTGCGGGCGATTTGATGGTGTGGGTGGGCGATCAGATTGCCTGCAAGGGGCAGATTGATGGGTGGCATTGACAGGGGGTGATTGACGGGTGATTGACAGGTGATCAGTGGGTTATTACAGGGGGGGTAGATGCATACAGTACACGGGGGGGGGGGGGTGATCAGGAGCCCCCAGGGGGCAGTTAGGACCTAAACTAAAAAAATAGCGTTTACAGATAGTGAAAGGGAGTGATTGATGGGTGATTAGGGGAGTGATTGGGTGTAAACAGGGGTCTGAGGGGTTGGCAGGGGGGGTCTGAGGGGTGCTGTGGGGGATCAGAGGGAAGGAGGGGCAGGATCAGTGTGTTTGGTGCAGACTAGGGTGGCTGCAGCCTGCCCTGGTGGTCCCTCGGACACTGGGACCACCAGGGCAGGAGGCAGCCTGTATAATACACTTTGTATACATTACAAAGTGTATTATACACTTTGTATGCGGCGATCGTGGGGTTAACAACCCGCCGGCGCTTCCAAACGGCCGGCGGGTTGTCGTCGCGGATGGGCGGAGCCTATTGCCGGCGGATGCGTGCACATCACTGCGCGCGATCCTCGGCCTGGAAGAGACCCAGGACCCGACGCCAATGTAATGTCCGTTACGTGGTCCTGGGCATGCCACTTTGCCGCTGCCAATATACAGTGGGAGGTCGCAAGTGGTTAATGCACACATTGCTCGTATAATGCGTTATTTGTGTAACATTTGTTGTAAACATCTGCAAAATTTACGTGTGCTGTCTGCGTACTAAAAGGAAACCCGAGGTAAGAGACCTATGGAGGTTGACATTTATTTCCTTTTAAACAATGCACATTGCCTGGCTGTCCTAATAATTCTCTGCTTCAAATACTTTCAGCCATAGACCCTGAACAAGTATGCAGAACAGATGTCTGTGAGGCTGGATTATCTTCATGCTTGTTTCAGGTGTGTGATTCAGACACTCCTGCAGAAATAGGTCAGCAGGATTGTCAAGGAAACAGGTATTATTTAAAAGGAAATAAATATGGCATCCTCCATATGCCTCTCACTTTAGGTTCCTTTTAAATTTTACCAAGATTATGATAGGGATAGTATGAATTTGGTAGGGGCATTGGATTGCGAACTCCTTCAAGGTACACTTTAGGCCAGAGGTGCCCACAATTTTTCGGCTTGCGAGCTACTTAAAAAAATTAGCAAGTCAAAATGATCTACCTATGTACAATTTTAGGAGCACACTTGTATATGCAGAATGGAAAATGTAGTGGGGTTAGGGTCTACCATGAAGTCCTTTGCTTTCTACCGGTAGATCGTGATCTACCTAATGGGAACCCCTGCTTTAGGCCCTTTATCCACTGGCTGTGTCTTGATCACATGATTATCAGATCACATGGACACTGATTAACATGGTAATCATAGTGTCCTTTTTCCACTGGTGAAATTTCGATTTTTGGTCAAATGCAAATGAGTTTGTGATTTAGTCAATCTATGAGAGCGCAAGAAAATCACACAGCAATACTATTTTTTGCAACTCAACAATTCAAAATGATCCCACTCTTTTTCAGCGGAAATTGTGGATGCAATCATGTAACTGTCCAAAATGTGCGATAGCTTTGTTGAAACACACGCAGTGTAAAATAAAAGTCCCGATCGCATTGCAGATTCCAATTTTCAGTAGAGAAGGGGCTTAAGTGACAAAGTCAGTGTATTTTGAAAATGGCTGCGGACGATAACAGCATAATACATGCACAATAATAATCTGAATTACAGTACTGTTTAAATGTATTCAGCTCATTAAAAGGGACACCTAAGTCAACCTACAAAAAAGATTTTAACTTACCTGGGGCTTTTTGCAACCCCCTGGAGTCCTCCTGTGCCCATGACGCTGGTCCAAGTCCCTCCGGCCAGCAGTGGCGACCCTTTCTAAGCTGCACATTTCTACCCCCAAGCCGGTTGCACCCTGAATGCACTCCTGCGGTCAGGAGCGCTCTGCGCATGTGCAGTAGCTTTTATCGCGTACATGTGCATGCACAGAACGATCCCAGCCATGGGAGCGCAATGAGGAGGCACATGATGGGTTACCGCTGCTGGCCAGAGGGACTTGTACCAGCTTTGTAGGCACAGGAGGACTCCGGGGGGCTGCAAGAAGCCCCAGGTGAATAAAAATATTTTTAAGTTGACTTCAGATTTCCTTTAGAGAGGAACTGTAGTGAAAATAACAATTAATAAAATTGATTTTTTTCTTTTACAATATTTATTTATACATTATTTAGTGATTGACCGTTGTAAATTTTTTCCTCACCCCAATTTACATGTTGAAATTTATAACAGGCGGCGACATCTTTAGTCCTGCTAGGTGATCTGTGTGCATAGAACTCTTGGTAAACCAACATTCTGCAAAGGGAGATATAGCTTGCTTGACAGTTGGAAACTTATTTCCCACAATGCAACGAGGTTACACAGTAAACTGTCAGGACCATGGTCCTGACATTACACTGTGGGAAGGGTTTTCACCACAATATCAACCATACAGATGTCCCTGATGATCTATTTGAGAATAGGAAAATATTTCTCGGGCGAAAGGGGGTATCTTCTACTGATTGGTTTGAAGTTCAATGCTCAGGTAAAGTTCCGCTTTAAAGACAGAACACAGAGTTCAGCGCAATAACTGTACTTACAGACGTGAGATGCTACCTATCTGATGAGGCTGATATTGCCATTTTAGAAAATAACTTTCATTATAAGAACAAAAGATCCACCAAGACGATGTGTTTTCCGTCAAGCACTGGGGGAATTACACATTATCCACGGACGGTTTAGGACTTGTATACAAAGCAAAGTCACGATTTAGGTCACACTAATGTGGAATATTGAAAATTTAAAGAGCTTTACAAACTTACAAGCAGCACTTGAAGAACTGTAGCATTAGTGTACTTGCACTTAAGTGTGTTTAAAAATCATTTAAAATGAGGTGCTGATCAATACTACAATGTACTTGCATTGCTGAATTTACCTCGGTGCTAAAATCGATACTAATTAGGAATAAAGCTGCACACCAGTTATGTTTAAACAAGTATAAATGTCATTCTGATTCAGGTTCAATAGTACACAGGATATAAAATCCCAGATCACAACAAATGTAATGCTGTATTATCATGCAAACCATTATGAGCTAAAAGTTGTGGCTGCCTTTATTTTAAACGCAATGGTCATTAACAGCATTGTTGCCTGTTCATGACCATTATTCTTAAAATAAATATATCCATTCTTTTAGTATACAAAATAAAATAATACCTTATTTTTCAGGCCATAAGACGCCCCTGACCATAAGATGCACCTAGGTTTAGGCCTCTTTCACAGTGGGACGTTGCATGTGATGCGACATTAAAATTCGCACAACGTGCCCCTAACGCAGCGCATGTAGGTTATAAAATTGGACGTTATTTTGCATAGCGTTATGTGTTTCTTGGTGCGCCGTTTTCGTCGCATACTCATGGAACGAAAACGGTGCATGCGTTACATTTAAAAAAAAACATTACTGAGCATGTGCAACACACAACGCAGCAAATGTATTGCTAAACGAACAGCATGCAGCACTTTCTAAATATTGCTACACGTTACACACAACGCAACGCCAACGTGTGCACTGTGAATGTCGCACAGACTTTGTATTGCTGTGCGTTAGTCTGCGTTGGAACATTTTCTAATGTGCAACTTTAACGTCGCACTGTGAAAGAGGCCTCAGAGGACAAAAACCAGGGGAGAAATATACTAAACCTGGTGCATCCATGGTGCAGGGGTGTCTTGTGGAGCTTAGCCCCCAAGCTGTAGGAAGAATCTGCTGTAGAGAAAAAGAGGAGTTATGTGCTGAAAGGACAGAAAAAGTGTTAATGTGGTGCATAGACACAGAGAAGAAATGTGATGCTGAGACAGAGAATAAGATTGTGATGCAAATGCATGGGATGGAAAGGGGGAATGTGTTGTAGTGAGGGAGTATAAGTCTCAAGCCCGATGTTGTGGAGGGTAAATGTGGTCAGACAGAGAGGAGCAAAGTGCTGCATAGAGAGGAGGGGCGGTGACATATGCTCCTCCCCACAATCCCTGCAGAAGAGTCCCCCATGTGCAGAGCACCGGCATGCTCCGGTTCCCGTCTTCTGTTACTGTACTTTCTGGCTACTTTGATGGCAACGCCCCCACCTGGATTGGCCTTGCAGTGCATAAGGATTGGCGGAGACAGGACTTCTAGGTCCTTCCGCGGAGGTATCCGAGCCAATAATAATGTTTTTTTTAAAGGTGCACATGGAGCCTTCAAAAACCACTTGACTCATATCTCAAGGACACAAACATATTCATGTATTGACCGGTTTATACTGACATGATTTGTTTCCAAAACAAAGTAACTTTGTCATGGATTTTAGAGGAGAATTACTTCACATTTGAGGCTGCTTTTAACCAGCAAAAAAGGGCTCAAATGTGGTACCTCCTACACAAACCTCCTTATGGGCCTCTATGAGAAGGCCTTTGTTTACACAAACAAATACATCGACAACATTTATTTACATTTGAAGGGGGCAGCCTTTTTGCCCTTTTGGCTTTTATTGAGGATTTAGAGGATATATACTGTTAGATTAGATTAATTACTCATTAATTACTCGTGTAGCTCAAGTGCAGGTCCCCTTTCTGGACATCTTAGTTATATGCATAGAGAAGCTCATTACTGACCTTTTTCTTAAGTCTACTGATAGTTTTCCAGCTTTCATCCTAAACCAGTCAAAGAACCATTACAGGAGGTCAATTTGATAGGGTGAAGAGGATTGTTTCAGACCCTAAATTTTGTGACCAGTGTTTACTCCGACTATACACTTTAAAGGGATATCAAATAGCTTGAAGCAATGGCTTCAAATAGCTGAAAGAGCTGCCATGTTTGAGATGTTCACACCCCTGCTATCTTTCCACTGCCATTATCCAGGTATGGTATGAAATTCTTCATACCTAGCCTGGATAACGTTTTCTTTGAAGTACAGTGGGTAAGACTCAGGATTTGTTTGTGGTCAATTAAGTCTAATTAGGAGATTTCTTATCTGCCTTCCATCATCTGTTGCTCCTCTGTCACCAAGTCCTGGCACAGGCGGAAAAGGTAAAGGGTCTCTGCCTATTTTTACACTTAGGCTGCTTGCACACCAAGACGTTACAGGCGCACGTTAGTGCGCCTGTAACGCTCCCCCAACGCACAGCAATGTAACACAAGTGGGCTGTTCACACAGCCCACGTTGCGTTACATGTAACGCTGCACGTTCTGTGCAAAGTGCAGCATGCTACGGCGTTGGAGCGGCTATAGCCGCGTTAGACTGTTTGCACATGCGCAGTGGGGGGCGGAGGAGGCGGGGAGAGCCAGCTACAGTAGCCGCGCACATGGCTACTTAATATTCACTGCACTGGCGGGCGCTGATTGGCCGGCGGGACCACGTGATGCGGAGTCTTTCGCTCCGCATCACGTGGTCCCACTGGCCAATCAGCGCCACTCTGGGAGACATTATAGGACTACCGTCGGCTCTTGCAGCACCATACGTTGTGTTAGGTGCACGTTATGCGACCTTAACGTGGCACCTAACACAACGTCTTGGTGTGCAAGAAGCCTTAAAGTTGATCCGAGGTAAACTTTTACTCATTGCATAATTGTGTTCCTTTCATATAGTTTATAGGGCATTCCTCAAGCCAAATACTTTTTTTGTTTTGTTTTAAGACTTTAATTCCCTATAAACTTAACAAGCCACGCCCACAGGTTTTCACAGTGCCTTGGCATTTGCAGACATTAGCAAGAGCTTATAGGAGCTCAGTCTAGGCAGGGGGAGGGGGAGGTGTTACTAGCCATTGATTTCAGAGGCAGAGGGGACTGAATTTACTCACAGGTAAGTTGATAGCATCTCCAGCTCTCAGCCTGTGACAATCTGACTAACAGAACATGGCTGCCCTCATTGTATCACAGGAATAAATATTCATACACTGTTGAAGCTGTTTGCAGATAGATTTGTTGTGTAAACTATCTAAACTTTAGATAACATATATAGACAAGTTACTTATTATAGTTAGTTTTTCATCTCGGATCCGCTTTAAATGTAAAAAGAGGAGGTAAAATGAATGTTTTTTTTATTTAATAAACCACATTTTATAATGCATTTTGAATTTGCTATAGAGATGCCCTGGGAGATAAATGTGATGCTTGGTTCACTTTAAAGGACATCCAAGGTTAAAATAAACTGATGAGATAAACAATAGTATCTACCCTCCTTCTCCTAAACAATACTTTAGATACCCCACAGTTTTATTTTATATTTAAACCTACTTTTTAAGTTTTTACTGTTTCATCGTCTCTGCTCTATGACACCTTCACTGAAGTATGCCAGAGCTCAAATATATGAAATATTGTCCCTTTTTATCTTTTTCCTACTTTCACAAGCCATTTACTGCCAGGAAAGTGTTTTATGGCTGTAATTCCTTATCAGTGAGGGCTGAGCCATCATCCAACCCAGTCCCGACCCTGACAGAAACTGTCACTTGCATACCTGATTTGCATTTGCATAGAAAGAAATAAAGGAACAGAACCTAGTCATCTGTGTGCGTGGCACTGTACACACACTTGTCTATCTCATCTTGGGAAAAGGAGGAACAGGTGTCCCCAGGGTCCAAGACCTCCTCTGTGTCCACATACAATGCCTACAGTCATAAACTGGTGCATGTAGATGTGTCTGGTCCAACGAGTTCAACTTGTAAACTTTAGGGACAGAGAAAAGGAGACAAAAGACACCAGGAGTGCCAATATAGTGTAGTATTTAAACCAAAGGAAGAGAGAAAGTAGCGAAATCTACTTAAAAAACTGGGTTGCTGAACAGCAACTACACTATTGGGCAGGTGAAGAATTCGGTCTCCACACGGGTCTGTCAGGATTCTTCTTTAGATGGTCGCTTTCCAAACAAACAAAATATCTCTAGAGATTATGCAGATAACAACCTAACTAAGGGGAGGAACCAGCTGGATGGAGGTGAATTTAAAAAAAGGTTCAAGGCCATTCAAATTGGGTAAATAATGGTCTTACCAGCTTCTTCAGGCCAATTTACATAGTATCTTCAATTAAACAGCATGGGCTCAGGAGCAGGTTCATGAATTATTTTATAGGCGCTCCTGAGTCCATGCTGTTCCATTCATGAGACTGTAAATTGTCCTGAAGAATCAGGTAAGATCCATGAAATGCATCACTTATTGTCCAATAAAAATATTGAAATCCTCATTTGAGGTAAAACCATAATTCCCTCAGTTTGACCGGTTTTTAAACCTTTTATAATTCTGGGGTGCCTCCTTCCATCTTGCCATAAACTGTAGCAAATTGTTAGGAATCATTGTATACTCTTACAACAGTCTTTGCAGGATTCAGATACCCATCCTGTTGCCCTTTAAATGGGCCCCGGCAATAAGGGATAAGGTAACACACATCAAAGATAGTATGGACATGCTTCCACAATCTTTGTCTTACAGTAAGGGAACTTTCCCATGCCTTAGCTGTAATACTTTTAGCAATATTACAAAAGTGGAACCCTTCACAAATCCTTCTAAAGGTACAATGTTCCACATACACCATCTTTATACATGTAATTCAACATCTGTTGTATTTCTAATTAAGTGCCCTTGTAGGCTAGCCTATGTGGACAAGACTACCCAGAACTTGAGTGAATGTATTGCTTTGCACAAGTCAGTCATTAGGTCTGGGAATTGTGTCCCAACACTTTCCTGAATGTAGGGACAGTGTGTCATAATTAAAGCCAAGTATCCATGTAAAGATGGACCGGGGATCTGTGGCAACCAATAATCGTTCTCTGATCCATCCTCATGGTCGCTGTAACAACAGCGTGAATAATCCTTTATATTTTAGTTGAAATGATTGTGGTAAACTGTCCAGGGCGGTCAATGGGGATGTGAACCATTGTCGTTCAATGATCCGATATGATGGTCACAATCGCTTCACGTCGCTAAACATCGTTTACCTAATTTTAGTTAAACAATGTTACAAGAGATCACGAAAAATTATTGTTCGTCACAAAAAAATGGCGGGCCATCACGAAAATGTCTTTGTAAAAGTGATTGAAGGTGTGCTAGATCCTCCAGAGCTGGAGAAAGACATACAAACTGCTTAGATAGCAGACTTGTTGGAAAGTTTCTGCTACTAAAACTTTCTGGATTCTTATGAGAAGATGCCTATGTGGAACAGTTGTGCAATTTAAATGTTAGGACACAAAAACCTCTCAGGAACCTCTGAAAAAAAGTTTGTTTTTCATTTAAATATTTGTCCCTGTTGAGGAGACTCAGTTCTTGTCGGGGCAAGAGTGAAAAGAATTTCCCAAACAGGAAAAATAAAAACGTAAAATGTTAAAGAGGTTCCATTTTGTTACTCTTTCTAAAATGAAAATTAAAGTTTTGGGTTAAGTTGGGCCTTAGTGAAATACATCATACACATTAGTTACGTTTTACCACTCAAACAAGGAATGCTAAAAAGTGTGCAAAAATTCCAGGGTGGTTTTAAAGGCTTACTTGTGGACTAAGCAACTTTTACAATCCGTGCAATGAATGTACAGAAAAGGAAAATGAATGCATAGCTGCACAAACTGTTTTTCTTTCTTTCCCATAGCTCGCTTCCCCAGCGTGAACTGCATACACTTAGATAATGTTCTCCTCATTTGAACACTATGTTGAAAAGGTAGCATCTGCTCCATGACAGCTGTCGATTAGAACCAGTGTTAAAATTAATGAAGCCTTTAGGCAGCAGGCACACATGGATTTCACTCCAGAAATGGACAAAGTCTTGGCCTGCTCATTCAAACAGGGATCGAAGCATCAAGTTGCCAAAAACTGTCCTTTGGAATAAAGAACAGATCTCGGTCAACAATTATGTCAGAATTCTTATTTTTAGCACTCGATACTTGACTATAGAAAATAAGGCATCAGCATCTTTTCTAGCTCTGCTGAAATCAATCCTATTGACTTCACCTTCAGCATCACTCCTCTTAGATGCTTAGCCCTGTAAAGGTCTTAAATCTCATCAGGGAGCAACACATTGTTGGACTAGATATATTTTTCAACCTTGTCTTTGTGACACAGTGTAGAATACTGTTAGTTTTTTAAGGGAACCCGATGTGAGAGGGATATGGGGGCTGACAGGTTTATTTACTTTTAAATAATGCACATTGTCTGGCTCTCCTACTGACCCTCTGTCTCTAATACTTTAGGCTACTTTCCCACCAAGACGTTGCGTTTTAGGGGACGTTATGGTCGCATAACGTGCCCCTAACGCAATGTATGGTGGTGTTGAAGTTGGACGTCAGATTGAGCTGCGTTATGCAGCTCTCAAAGCAGCCGCTCCAGGTTAGTGATAGGAAGTCCAGATCTTTTTAAGGATTCAGATCATTTGAATCGGATCATTGAAAAGATCCGGATCTTTGAACCGAATCATTTGAATCATTTTACTACGGAAGCAGACTGGGGGTGAAATGATTAGCAGGACAGGACTTTCCCTGCACTGTACATTCTGTATGTTCCTGTTTCTTCCAGACAGACATCCAGTGTGAACCAAATTTTTCATTGTGATGATCCTGATGATTCGACTCATAAAAAAGATCCGGATCAAACGAACTATTCGTTCATGATCCGGACAACACTACAGTCCCACCATGAGTCTCCTCAGTGCAGTGAATATTAATTAGCCATGTGGCTGGCTGCTGAGGAGGAGGGGAGACCTCCTCCTCCAACATTACTGAGCATGTGCAAATAGTCTAACGTGGCTTAGCCCAGTATAACGTACAGCATGCAGCCCTTTGTTTAAACGTGCTGCGTTACAATGTAACGCAACGTGGGCACTGTGAAACATCACATTCATTTTACAGTGCTGTGAGTTAGGCTGCGTTACTGGCTGCTGTAACGTGAGACTTTAACGTCCCACTGTGAAACCACTAAAGCCATAGACCCTGAAAAAGCATGCAGATCAGATGTCTATTACAAACCTGGCAAGATTAGCTGCATGCTTGTTTCATGTGTGATTTAGACTCAACCAACCAGAAACATCAGCAGAACTATCAGACATTAGCATATCTTAGTAAAATTGAAATTGTGTAATAACAGTAGGTAGTCCTGCGAGTCCCCCATTTAACATTATTAGGTAGACAGATGTATCCCTCAAACAGTATTAGGTAGCTAGAAATACCCCCAAAAGAATTAGGTAGGCAAGCTCACCAATACTAATAGGTAGCCAAAGCTGTCCCTCCATTATAGGTAGTCAAAGTATAGTTTACCACAGTTCACACCCCAATATAGATAGTAGTCTCCTCCAGTACAGGTTGCCAGAGTTAGCCCTCCAGTATAGGTAGCCAGCAGAATAAGTACAAAGAGGTAGCCCCCTAGTATAGAAAGCCAGAGGAAGACTCCCAGTATAGATGCCCCCCAGTATCGGTAGCCCGAGGTAGCGCGCAGTATAGGTAGCCAGAGGTAGCCCCCCCCCCCCCCCCATATAGGAAGCCAGAGGTAGCCCATACCCACAATTCAGATAGTCCCCTCCCTAAGTATAGGTAGTGAGTAGTGTCTCTCCGAGGATAGGTAGCCCCCTCCCCCAGGCTAGGTTGCCTTCAATATTAGTAGAAAGTTCTGCACCCCCAGTATGCTTCCCCCCCAGAATCGGTACCCCCCTTCACTCAGTGTAGGTAGCCTCCAGGATAGGTAGCCCACCCCTCCTCTAAGCATCGGTAGCCAATGTAGCCTTCTGGATAGGTAGCCCTCCTCCCCTAAGTATAGGTAGCCAAAGTAGTCCCCTCCCCCAATACAGGTAGCTGCTTACGTATTGTAACGCTGTCAGTGATTTGGGCGCAGGGTGGGACAAATTACTGCTCACCCTGATGCTGCTCAAATTTTCGGTCACAATAAATATTATTCCCCCTCCGAGTCGCAGAAACTCGGATGGAGAAATAATTTGGGGCCCCTAAATAACCCGCTGCATGGGCTGAGGCTTATAGCACTAGCGCTATAGCAGTGCCCAATTCAGGCACTATGTGGCTGGTGCCATGCTTTGAAGGTAGCCACCCCTATAGCGGCCTACCCTCAGTATAGGTAGCCCCTTCCCCTCAGTATAGGTAGCCCTTTAGCCTAAATATAGGTACCCCAAGGTAGCTCCAGGATAAGTAACCCCCCTCCCCTCAGTATAGGTAGACCCGAGGAGAGGTGACCCCATCCTCTCATAAAATTAATCTGCTGCTAGACGGTTTGATTTGCTGTTTACAACTTGCACCTCCTGGGTTGGATCAATAAACATATTACCTTATATACTCGCGTATAAGCCTAATTCTTCGGCACAAAAAATGTGCTGAAACGTTACCCCCTCAGCTTATATGCGAGTCTGTGCAGCAGAATGGATGTTGGAGCAGGTTGGAGCAGAGGAGCATAAGTATCATGTACTGGTGATCCTGCTCTTGCCAGCTGGCTCCCTGCTGTCTCCGTGCCCCGTCATCCCCTGCAACATGGTGTGCACAGTGCGCTGCTCAAGACTATCTATGTCCTCTGGCTTGTAGAACAGAGCGTGCAAGCAAAAGTCAGTGGTGCAATTATCAGGGATTCTTCCTGTGAGGCATTCGCCGTGTCTCATATCTATGACCCCATGTAGTGGTGTCTTGAGACACAGCTGTATCATCCTTGGGGCACATCTGGCTATGGGGAGGGGGGATGACGTGTACTGGAAGCACATATGGCTACTGTGGAGGGCGCTATACTGGGGAGGGGGCTTATATGCAAGTCACTTTTCCCTGGTTTCTGAGGGAAAAGTGGGTACCTTGGCTAAAACACAGGTTGGCTTATATGCAAGTTTATACTATAAGTAATAGTTAATTTTTGCTTATCACTATTCAAGATGGATGGGGAAGTGCCCGTCAATGTGCATGCAAGGTGGTAGATTTATAAGTCATCAATAACACTAGGGCAACTGAAAATTTACATATCTACATATCCATTCATGCTCCATAGGAATTATCCCTGCAGACATATTTAACTTGACAAGTTTGCATAAAGTGGAAACCACCTTGAATCTCATCACATCTAGGATTTAGGCAGTTATGCATGAACAGTTTCCCTACACAAATCAGAATAGTTAAACATTTTAGTCGTTCACCCCTTTATACTGATGCAGACAAGAGCATAGTTTCCACTGTAAACCTGGATAGAGTGCAGTGCTTATGCTTTATTTTTCACCCTTTTAAAGGCATACCATTACTTCTAGAGTCATGGTTATTTATACAATTGTATCAAAGCAACACATAATGGAAGAGAAGGCAGTCCCTTAAAGTGAACCCAAACGTAGTAAAAATTATTTAAAATAAACACATTATGTCTCTGTCCTATTCCATCTGACTGCACATGGGCCAACTGCATCTTACCAATATTGCCTGTGTATGTCCCATTCCATCTGTTATGATAAGCCTTAACAATATGTTTCAACTGCTGAATGCATATAGTGATTTTCACTACTAAATGGGTACTGTAATTCTGGCATTCCCTTGCTTCACACTTATTCTCTACCTAGTGACTTATGTGTAACTTGTTACAGTCTGTTAGCTTTAAATCCTGATTGATATGCATGAGCCTTGTAGACTCCCTACCTGCCACTACCTGGTGAGACTACCTGCCACGGCTGATTGAGACTACCTGCCACTGCTGATATGCTCACTCACACAGCTGAGTAGACCATCCTAATTACATTTGCTCTGGCTGTGTATATAACCAAGGCCCTAGGCCAGTGGTTCCCAACCTTTTTGGAGTCGTGACACATCAAACCAAACGTTCAGATCTCCGTGACACGTAGACTAAATGCATGTAATGAGAGACAGCGTTTCCCCACTAAATGCACATAAGAGACAGCGTTTCACCAGTAAATGCAGGTAATGACAGACAGCCTTTCACCAGTAAATGCAGGTAATGACAGACAGCCTTTCACCAGTAAATGCACGTAATGAGAGACAGCGTTTCCCCAGTAAATGCACATAATAAAAGACCTCTTTTCACCAGTAAATGCACATAATAAGAGACAGCTTTTCACCAGTAAATGCACATAATAAGAGACAGCTTTTCACCAGTAAATTCACATAATAAGAGACAGCTTTTCACCAGTAAATGCACATAATAAGAGACAGCTTTTCACCAGTAAATGCACATAATAAGAGACAGCTTTTCACCAGTAAATGCACATAATGACAAACAGCCAGTTGTCCCCAGTATATGTAGCCAGGGATATATGTGCCCAGTATATGTAGCCAGGGATATATGTGCCCAGTATATGTAGCCAGGGGTATATGTGCCCAGGATATGTAGGCAGGGGTATATGTGCCCAGGATATGTAGCCAGGGGTATATGTGCCCAGGATATGTAGGCAGGGGTATATGTGCCCAGGATATGTAGCCAGGGGTATATGTGCCCAGGATATGTAGGCAGGGGTATATGTGCCCAGGATATGTAGGCAGGGGTATATGTGCCCAGGATATGTAGGCAGGGGTATATGTGCCCAGGATATGTAGGCTGGGGTATATGTCCCCAGTATATGTAGCCAGGGGTATATGTCCCCAGTATATGTAGCCAGGGGTATATGTCCCCAGTATATGTAGCCAGGGGTATATGTTCCCAGTATATGTAGGCAGGGATATATGTCCCCAGTATATGTAGGCAGGGGTATATGTCCCCAGTATATGTAGGCAGGGGTATGTGTCCCCAGTATATGTAGGCAGGGGTATATGTCCCCAGTATATGTAGGCAGGGGTATATGTCCCCAGTATATGTAGGCAGGTGTATATGTCCCCAGTATATGTAGGCAGGTGTATATGTCCCCAGTATATGTAGGCAGGTGTATATGTTCCCAGTATATGTAGCCAGAGGTATATGTCCCCAGTATATGTAGCCAGGGGTATATGTCCCCAGTATATGTAGGCAGGTGTATATGTCCACAGTATATGTAGGCAGGTGTATATGTCCACAGTATATGTAGGCAGGTGTATATGTCCCCGGTATATGTCCCCAGTATATGTAGCCAGAGGTATATGTCCCCAGTATATGTAGCCAGGGGTATATGTCCCCAGTATATGTAGGCAGGTGTATATGTCCCCAGTATATGTAGGCAGGTGTATATGTCCCCGGTATATGTAGGCAGGTGTATATGTCCCCAGTATATGTAGCCAGAGGTATATGTCCCCAGTATATGTAGCCAGGGGTATATGTCCCCAGTATATGTAGGCAGGTGTATATGTCCACAGTATATGTAGGCAGGTGTATATGTCCCCGGTATATGTAGTCAGGGGTATATGTAGCCAGGGATATATGTGCCCAGAATATGTAGCCAGGTGCCCCCCCCCTGGAGGAGAGAGCGAGGGAAGGAGAGCGGCACCTCAGGGTGCTCTCGCTCTCTCTCCTCCGGAACGAAGTGCGGTGGCTGGCAGAGGGGCGGAACTTACCTTCCGTGTCTCTGTCCCGTCTGGTCTCGTCGCCGGCGCGGGATGATTTGCCGCTACTCTGGCCTGATCCAGACCAGAGCAGCGGCTGCAGAGCCAAAACTTCCGGCCGGCGCATGGAGCGACACGGAAGGTAAGTCCCGCCCACTGCCAAGTGCCGCCAGCCCGCCACAGTTAGTATCGGAGGGGAGAGTGAGGGAGGCAGAGCACCCTAAGGTGAGAGAATTTTGGGAGATGGCCCCCTTCTCCGCCGCTGCCCACAGTTCTTCTCCCTCCACTGCGCTGCTCCCCTCCGAGAGCCGCGACACATACCCAAAGCTGCCGCGACACATGTATTTGTCGCGGCACATGGGTTGGGAACCACAGCCCTAGGCAGTTCGCTGATTGGCTGTTTGCATTCGAAGGGTAGCGTTATAAGGGGGAAGCAAACCAATTTACCAGATTTCACCAGCAATTTTCCACAATTTGACATCACACTAAGGTTAATTCCACGCACTCCCCTCCTATCCTGTCATCTCTCCAAATTCCTTGTAGG
Organism: Hyperolius riggenbachi; assembly: GCF_040937935.1. Classification (NCBI taxonomy): domain Eukaryota; kingdom Metazoa; phylum Chordata; class Amphibia; order Anura; family Hyperoliidae; genus Hyperolius; species Hyperolius riggenbachi. The sequence goes on from NC_090648.1 coordinate 177,392,167, forward strand.
TGCAAACTTACTTGGCGAAATAAAATTGATTCTGATTCTGATTATAGATTGTAAGCCTTTGTCAAGGCCCCCATTCCTTGTGTATCCGTGCATTTTTCTCACAGAATAATATAAACTATTGTCTATTGTCTGTATTGTGTCCACTGTCACTCCTATTAAGTGTCTGTAACCCTATCTATTGTACAGCACTGCATAATATTTTGGCGCTATATAAATGCAACACATAATTAGAGTATATCCATCTATGATATCTAATATACCGGTATGTAGTCTTTAATATTATTTCATTGTGCAGTCAAGCACTGAAAAAACGCTACAGAACTATGGGACAAACAGCATATGAACAGTAGGATATGCAAATTAAATGCTCGTGTAAAACAAACAGGAATTTATATTAGACAGAAATGCTAATTTAGTGACTCCTAAATTCCTAATTATAGCCGTTTTCTGGCTCAGTGTTCATATACCCAGAGAAAAACCTCTTCAATAACTAGAAAGTATCTCACTGCAGATTTCCAGGTTTCTCTACAGCTAAATAGTCTACTTATTGGGCATCTTTGTTCTTTTCTATCTTTTGTAACAAGATCTTATGTGTTTTGCACTTCAAGAATGTCTGCCTAAAAAGAACCTTATGAGGACTAACAGACTGCCATTCTGACTAGATACATTCTTTCATCTCCTCTGCCTTAATACTACTACAGTCTCCGCTCTGCATGCCAAATTTGTACGCAATTTATATGTATATTTTGCTCAACTTGAGCTATCAAAGCCAAGCAAAGCAATATCAAATGGAAGAAACTGTTCAAAATAAAAATGCATAATAGTAATCACATTTGCAATAGACTAATGAATCACAAATATAAAGTCGATAACTTTTGGTAGTATTAAGCTAAAGCATGAAATAAACATGTACATAACATGCATGATATGTAGGTTAACTGCATGTTTGAGCATTACTGGCTCTATTTCAATTCACTTTTTCTCTCTTTCTTTCTTTGAATATTTGAGTAATAAGTCATTTTATTGTTAAAGAGAACTTGTAACAAAAACAAAGTTCCCCTGGGGGGTACTCACCTTGGCAGGGGGAAGCCTCAGGGTCCCAATGAGGCTTCCCCCTCCTCTGTAGCTGCAGGCAATCCAGCGCTGGCTCCCCCGAAGTGTCCTGAAATCCTCCCTCGACAAGCCTGATTTATTTACCTTTCCTGGCTCCAGCGGGGGCGCTGTTGCGACTCTCCGTACGGAAATGGGCGAAAATAGCCGATCTCTGACAGTGATCGGCTATTTCCACCTATCTCCGAGCGGAGAGCCGATACTGCGCCTGCGCTGGAGCCGGGAAGGTAAATATTTACATCACCGCTGTTCAGGGAGCTTTATCCCTGCTGCCATGGGACCGAGGAGGATGGGGGAAGCCTCAATAGGATCTGAAGGCTTCCCCCACCCGAGGTGAGTACCCCCCAGGGGAGGTTTTTTTTTCGTTACAGGTTTTCTTTAAGGTGTGAAAATATACCCTAGAAAATGTGATTGAATAAGGCCCCCTGTGTGTTATGATTAAGAGACAGTTCACACTGGCCATAAAAACGATCCGTTTAGCAGACCGTAACAAACCGGATCCTGTATCAATAGAATCCGTTCACATTGTCCCAATAGAACAGATCTGTTTGGCCTGTTCCACTGAATGGACCAGGATCGATTTTTCTGGATCAACGGATGTGTTGCATTCACTGTGCACTAATGGACTGGAGGGCTACGGATCGAAAAATTAGGGCGCGTTTTCACTTGAGCGGAAACCGCAGCGAATCCGCTGAGTTTGCCCGCAGGCGAATAGTGCGAGGAAACTCTGCCATAGGATGCAATGGTAACGCCAGCCGAATCGCTACCGCTAGCGATTCGGCCGGCTTTTCCATCCGAATCGGCGCGGGAGGCTGCGGATCCCATAGCCGTGCATGGCACAGCTGATGGGATTCGTTTGCTTTCCCCGCACACCCGAAAGAGCCGGCTCGCGTCTCGCAGATGCACGCTGCTCAAGTGGAATCGCGCCCTTACTATGCACAGTATGACTGTTCCTAACTAATGACAGATAACTTGAGATCTTAGAACTTTTTCTCCTGAATTTTCTCATAGGCGATATTTTCCAGCCTTGTCAATAAAACGCCTTTTTAGCCACCAGCAAGCAAAAAATATTCAAAATGATTCTGATTGTACTTTTTCACCTACTATGTGGTACTCCTATGAGAAAACTCTGAAGAAAAAGTTAAGGGCCAGTTTCCATTTGTGAATGGGAGCTGATGCGGCTACGCATCACTTCCGCTCCCATTCGCATCGGGAGATGTGAAAGTGAATGAAGGTGATGGTGGGTGGATGCAGTCGTGCAAAATTTTGCAGCATGCTGCAGATTCTCTGATTGCTCTGCATAACCAGCACGCAATGGAAACGGTTCCATTGCCGTGCATTGGTTACAGTACAGCCACGGTGCGATGCATCTATGTAGCCACATCGCACCGCATACAGTGGAAACGGGCCCTAATTGCATGTCTGATATTGTGACAAATTACTCTCCAGAGGATTCTATCATCAGGGGAATAATCAGAAGGCACAGAAAGAGTTTCTGCTCTCCTTAGATAACGAAGCAGAAGAAGTATATTGCTGAAAGTACATATATCCACATCTATTTAAAAAAAAAGGCGCAAGGAAATGTGGGCACGAGTATTGCTGATAGTAGAATATCGGTAATATTACTATTATTCTACTAGTGGCTATCCTGGATAGGACAATATTGGTAATTTTACCACTATTGTACTTGGCTATCGGCTAACAGGACAGTATAATATCAGTAATTTCACCTATATTATACTAGCGGCTATTCTGTATAGTACAATATCTTCAATTTTGCAGATATTCTATTATCACCTTATCTTATCCTATTCTCAGACTAATCTTCCCTAAATCTATGCCTAACACTAACTCTGGTTGTGAAAATGTGCAAAGAGTGCAGAGGGGTGGCATACAACTCACCTCCCCTGGATCCAGCAACATGCAACCAGCCTACATTGTGTCCTCCTAGGCCCTCTATCTCTATGGCGAGAGCACCGTCTGTCATGGCACTCTCATCATAAAGACGGACCACCGAGGAGGACAAGTCACATGGGCCTGCCAGAACCTGGAGTTGTATACCGCTTCACTGTGAACTCTGCATAGGGGTAGTGGGTGCCCTGTGTGGCTACCTACACTGGAAGGAGAAAGTTGGTGTTTCCCGCACATCCCTGATATAAGCCAAAGGTTCTATAAGGGGTGCTCAGGCCGAATACCCAGGTTACTTACTGTAGTCCTGGCCCCAGATCGCGCTACCGCATGTGCGGTTTCATCTGAGGTTTCCTTTAACCCTTTCCATGCCAGCCAATTTGTCCTAAAAGGGAACTTCTACTGCCAAGCAGTTTTTAGACATTTTCAACTCATTAGGTTTACTTAGGTATAATAGCAGAGAAGCAGACGAGGCACCATCCACAATGCTTAGATTATTTATTCTTCCACCATCACTAGCACATACATATACAAGTAGAGCGCACATACATATACAAGTAGAGCAAATGTGATGGCCTAACAGCCGTTTCGCGGAACTCCCGCTTCCTCAGAGACCAAACATGTGATGTTTGGTCTCTGAGGAAGCGGGAGTGCCGCGAATCCGCTGTTAGGCCGTCACATTTGCTCTACTTGTATATGTCTGTGCTAGCGATGGTGGAAGAACAAATACTGGAAGCATTGTGGATGGTGCCTTGTCTGCTTTTCTGCTATCATAATAGAATCGTTGCTGTTCGAGAGCACACCACAGGAGTACTCGCCATCGGCTTGTTGACCCCCCAGCGCATTTGGTGCCGACATCTGCGTGTCTATGCTTGTGGATTGTGAAGGTTTACTTCAGTGCTGGGCCGAAATTACGCATGAGCGTAATTACGCATCGTAATTCAATGTAAATTTACGCGTAAGCGTTACGCGTAACTTACGGTCTTACGCGTAATTATTTACGCGTAAGACCGTAAGTAGTATCGTAATTACACTGTCTACCGTAATTGATAGGCATGCGTAATTTTACGAACACTTACGCGTAATTTTACGCGTAATTACTAATGTAAAATCTCCCATTTTCTAAGAGTAGCCAATCAGTCAACATCCTAAGCAACCAATAGTATCTTATCCCGCCCTTCAGTATATGCGTACGTTTTGACGCATACGAATGATATGTACGCAATAACTGTCACATTGACGGCTATTGCGTACATATCGTCCGCATGCGTCAAAAAATACGCATTAATGGGTATTACGGCACTACGCGTAACATCGTAGTGTAAGCGCCTTCATTACGGTATCCTTACGCGTAATTGCGTAAGTTTACGCGTAATTACGGTGATGTACCGTAGATAATTTCCTATGCCGTAACCGTAATTGCGTAATGCGTAATAGCGTAAAATTACGCGTAATGATCCGTAAGCGTAGATTTTTCCATTACGAGCAGCACTGGTTTACTTAGGATTTTTGACAAGAAAACCTACATGAAATAGGGCATATTATATACTGTTTTTTCCATAATGAATTGGGCTTAAACACTGAAACACTTTTTTTTGTACTTTTTCTGAAGAGATATAACAACATTTTTGAGTAAAATATGTAAACAAAAAGTGAAATAAAAATATTTTTTTCTGTTGTGTTTTTTCTCAAAGAAGAATTACATTTACAGTCAAAAATGTTAATGTTTGTAAAAGCCCTGATTCTGCTGAATCCAGTGATACCAGATGTGTACTAGTATCCCACTTTTCCTGTTCTGAAATGGGTGCACAAGTACAGGTAGTCAAATATAGGTGCAGCCAGTATAGGTAGCCTGGAATAGGTGCGCCAGAATAGGTAGCTAGATATAGGTGCAGCAAGTATAGGTAGCCAGGAACAGATGTCCCCAGTACAAGTAGCCAGGTATTGGTGCAGCCAGTATAAGTAGCCAGGTATAGGTGCAGCCAGTATAGGTAGCCAGGAAAAGGTGCCTAAATTACCAGTTAGCATACCTAGTACCTTGTTGACAGTTTGAGCACTTCCCTGCCAACACATACCTAGTATGTGTTTAGCAGGGAAAGAGTTAAATCCATCACTATCAAACAACACAGTAAAGATAAAGCCACAGTATGGGTAAAGTCATTTAACATTATGTCATATGAGGAGGCAAGTAGATATGTGCTCAATAGCTACTGGTTGTGTGACAGATCCCTGAAGTATTGGCCAGTCTGGTATCTGCTTATGTACTTGTCCTTGCGGGGAATTTTTGTTCTTTTTAACTCCATGAAAGTGAAGTTACACTGTTAGACAGACTTTTGTGCTGCCCTAAATCAGTATTTTGTCCCTCACTAAAGAGCTCCCTGAGGTAATTATGCATCTGAATCATTAACCACCTCAGCAGACAGCGGTGTGATTACTTTCACCTGTTGTCTGCAAGCTGACATTTTTATAGAGAACACTCTACTGAATCCTTCAGTTTATTATTTTATTTGCTGAAATAAAGTTTCTAGCGAAAACAACTCTTTTGTTATCATCCAGAAGTCCAGATGAAAATCTATAAAGAGGTACATTTACAAAAGCTTGGTAAAGTAAGTGTGCGTAGAGAAAGCACATGTGAAGTTTACCCCCATTTACACACAACGTGTGTGTGTGTGTGTGTGCGTGCGTGCACAAAGTTACGCAAAATGCCATATACTGTGCATACATCACTTAGATTGCCTGTTACGCAAGCAATGCAAGTGGGCAGCATGGTGGCGTAGTGGTTAGCTCTCTCGCCTTGCAGCGCTGGGTCCCTGGTTCGAATCCCAGCCAGGGCACTACCTGCAAAGAGTTGGTATGTTCTCTCCGTGTCTGCGTGGGTTTCCTCTGGGCACTCCGGTTTCCTCCCACATTCCAAAAACATACTGATAAGTTAATTGGCTCCCCCTAAAAAAATGGCCCTAGACTACAGTACTTACACTACATAATATAGACATATGGCAATGGTAGGGATTAGATTGTGAGCTCCTTTGAGGGACAGTTAGTGACAAGATATATATATATATATATATACACACTGTACAGCGCTGCGTAATATGTCGGCGCTATATAAATACTAAATAATAAATAATAATAATTCATGAATATAGCGCTCTCGGCACGTTAAGTTTACCAAGCTTTGTGGAATTTACCCCAAAGTGAGGCAGATGTAAAATGGAAAAAAAATGGATGTAAATAGGAAAAATAAAAAAGTTCCAGTCTTTCAGTTTTTGGAGGACCAGTGCATCACTTACCCAATAAATTATAGAATAGTTCTCATGACAGCAGAAAAAGCAAGAAGTTTTAAAGGAAACCAGAGATGGCTCAAAAGGAAAAAATTATACATACCTGAGGCTTCTCCCAGCCCCCTTCAGGCTGATCAGTCCCTCGCCATCCTCCTCCGCAATTCAGCACAGTAATGACAATTAATCTCTTAGGCCCCGTTTACACTTAATCAGTTGGTATGCGTTAGTACGCGTTAGTGCCCGTTTTTTCCATAGCAGTGCATTGGGAAGAAGATTTCAGTTAAAACGCGTTAAGTGTGAAAGGTGCCATAGGAAAACATGGGCATTACTTTAAAAATCATTTTTCTTTCAGTTTTAACTGAGAGCAACTGATTAAGTGTAAAAGGGCCCTTAGGGAGTAAGGACGTAGAAATTACATCCTGTCTATGGCCGTTTCAGGCTGACAGGGCGTAACTACTATGGACCGGGAGTTATCCCTGCCCCTCGCGATCCCCAGCCCTGCACCCACCAATCAGCTGCTATACAACAGCTGACATTCTCTGCCTCAGTTATTCCTGCCCCACAAGGCCACGTCCCACACAATCAGCTCTTAACAGCTGCAATTCCATGTGGCAGCACCAGGATCGTGTGGCCCTGCCCCCCAGCAATCAGCTGATGTGATGCAATCCCTGCATCACATCAGGAACCAACTCTATTGGCTCCTGACCCTGTGATCACTGTTCTGTTCTGTTTCAAACTTGTTGAAAAGCGTATGCAATATTGCGCAATGTGATACTGAATTTTCAAAGCAGACGCACGCAGTCGTTTGCAAGTCCGCAACTTTTTGTCCACAATACACGTGTACTGATTCCCCTCTGCATAAAATCCCAACACACATATGATTCCCATAGACGGCTAACAGGTGCTATCAGTCTATGGTGGCTGACCCGCACGCAAACAAAATACGAAAAATTGTCAGCATAAAACTGGTAGTGAAGTGTGGCCTCTACCTCTAACAGGGGAAGACACACTTTCTGTCTGTGATTCACAGATTCATGCTGATGGGGGTGCAGTGAAAACTATTACAATAAAATAGTTTAACTCCATAGTTTAAGACTACACCTGCTACATAATAAAAATATTAATTAACCTTCCCCATAAACCTTTTCTCCCTAACATTTACCTTTAAAGGAAACATCCAAAATAAAAAAAGATCCACTTACCTGGGGCTTCCTCCAGCCCGTGGCAGCCATCCTGTGCCCTCACCGCAGCTCCAGGGGCTCCCGGTCTTCTCCGCTGCAGAACCGACCGACCTCGCCAGGTCAGGTTCCAGGTCGGCGTCTTCTACTCTCCACCGCGCGCGCCTGCGCAGTACCGTCCTGATGACGTCGGCCGGACCACGTGACCCGCGCGGTGGAGCGCAGAGGACCCCGGCCCGGCGAGGTTGGGTTCTGGAGCAGAGAAGACTGGGAGCCTCCGATGCTGCGGCGAGGGCACAGGACGGCTGCCACGGGCTGGAGGAAGCCCCAGGTAAGTGGATCTTTTTTTTTTGATTGTTTTTTAGCTTGGACACTTACTTTAACAATACTAACATTTGCTTTTCTGTTCAAGGTAAAAGTACCTACTTTAGCAAAAACCCACCTTCATTTCAGAATTCAATATAATCACCATAAATTGTGAGAGGAACATAATTTAAATTTTGTGATAAACAGGAGAAATAGCCAAATAGAATGCGTGTTTATCTACAGTAGGAATTTTAAAACTATAATGGGTATCAACAGGGGTCGAGTCCTGCGTGGACACGGGTGAACGGCGTCCACCCACTTTTTCTTCAGCGTGGACGCCGTTCACCCTGGCTTGTGTGGAGGGGAGCAGAGCAGAGAAGGCGAGCTATGGGGACAGCGGGGATGGGCGGACATCCCCCCCCTCATCCCTCACCTTCATGCTCCCCTTCCTGCCTCTCCCCTCCAGTGTTGTGAAGTGTCGGGCCCGGCGGAAAAAGTGGGCAGAGACTTACCGCCTTCTTCCGGCCGCAAGGGACGCTCCGCTCTGTGTGCGGCTAGAAGACCAGACTAGCCGCACACAGAGCAGAGCGTCCCTTGCAACTGGAACGCGGTAAGTCTCCGCCCACTTTCACCGCCGGGCCCGACACTTCACAACACTGGAGGGGAGAGGCAGGAAGGGGAGCACGAAGGTGAGGGATGGGGGGGGGGGGAGATGTCCGCCCATCCCCGCTGTCCCCATAGCTCTCCTTCTCTGCGCTGCTCCCCTCCTGCTGGGGGCAAACCTGGCTACCTGGGCACATATCCCACTGGCTATATATACTGGGCACATATCCCACTGGCTATATATACTGGGCACATTTACCCATGCCTATATATACTGGGCACATTTACCCATGCCTATATATACTGGGCACATATACCCCTGGCTATATATACTGGGCACATATACCCCTGACTACATATACTGGGCACATATACCCCTGCCTATATATACTGGGCACATATACCCCTGGCTATATATACTGGGCACATATACCCCTGACTACATATACCGGGGACACATCCCACTGGCTACATATACTGGGCACATATATCCCTGGCTACATATACTGGGGACTACTATACTCAGGGCCGGTTCTACCGCCGTGCGGCCCGTGCCGCCGCCCTGAGCGCTGCTGGGAGGGGGGCGCTGTGATGGAGGGGGGAGCCGCAGCCGCGGGGAGGGCAGCCCGACCTCTGTCTCCCTTCCACTCCCCGGGCCGCCCTCCGTGCGATCTCCCCTCGGACTGCAGAGTAATGCAGCAGGGAAGCGCTATAGAAAACTACTCACCTCCCTGGTTCCGATCGCTGCTCTCTCGCCGCCAGTCTCATCTTTCCATAGACGCTGATACACACACACACTGCTTCCGGCTAAATAGGAAGCAGCGTGTGTGTGTATCAGCGTCTATGCAGAGAGAGGAGACTGGCGGCGAGAGAGCAGCGATCGGAACCAGGGAGGTGAGTAGTTTTCTATAGCGCTTCCCTGCTGCATTACTCTGCAGTCCGAGGAGAAATCACACGGAGGGCGGCCCGGGGAGTGGAAGGGAGGGAGAGGTCGGGCTGCCCTACCCGCGGTTGCGGCTCCCCTCTCCATCATGGGGGGCACCTACCTAACCTATATTGGGGCAGCTACCTATCTAACCTATCCTGGGGGGCAGCTACCTATCTAACCTATCCTGGGGGGGCACCTACCTAATCTAACCTATCCTGGGGGGCACCTACCTAATCTAACCTATACTGGGGGGCACCTACCTAATCTAACCTATACTGGGGCAGCTACCTATCTAACCTATCCTGGGGGGCACCTACCTATCTAACCTATCCTGGGAGGCACCTACCTATCTGACCTATCCTGGGGGGCACCTACCTATCTAACCTATACTGAGGGGCAGCTACCTATCTAACCTATACTGGGGGGCACCTACCTAATCTAACCTATACTGGGGGGCACCTACCTAATCTAACCTATACTGGGGGGCACCTACCTAATCTAACCTATACTGGGGCAGCTACCTATCTAACCTATCCTGGGGGGCACCTACCTATCTAACCTATCCTGGGGGGCACCTACCTATCTGACCTATCCTGGGGGGCACCTACCTATCTAACCTATACTGAGGGGCAGCTACCTATCATCTAACCTATACTGGGGGGCAGCTACCTAATCTAACCTATACTGGGGGGCAGCTACCTAATCTAACCTATACTGGGGGGCAGCTATCTAACCTATACTGGGGGCAGCTACCTATCTAACCTATACTGGGGGCACCTACCTATCTAACCTATACTGGGGGCAGCTACCTATCTAACCTATACTGGGGGGCAGCTACCTATCTAACCTATACTGTGGGGCACCTACCTAACCTATACTGGGGGGCAGCTACCTATCTAACCTGGGGGGCAGCTACCTAATCTAACCTATACTGAGGGGGCAGCTACCTAATCTAACCTATAGGGCAGCTACCTAATCTAACCTATACTGAGGGGGCAGCTACCTAATCGAACCTATACAGGGGGGCACCTACCTATCTAACCTATACTGGGGGGCAGCTACCTATCTAACCTATAGTGGGAGCATTAACTTATCTAACCTGTATTGGGGGCACCTACCTACCTAGCTAGCCTATACAGGTTACAACTATACTGGCTACCTATATTGGAGGCACCTACCTAATTAAAGGGAAGGTTCAGGGAGGGTGGCTAAAAAATAAAAATCAATTTCCACTTACCTGGGGCTTCCTCCAGCCCGTGGCAGGCAGGAGGTGCCCTCGCCGCCGCTCCGCAGGCTCCCGGTGGCCGACCCGACTTGGCCAGGCTCTTCTGCGCTCCAAGGCCCGGCACTTCTGCGTCCCACGCCGGCGCGCTGACGTCATCGGACGTCCTCCGGGCTGTACTGCGCAGGCGCAGTAGTTCTGCGCCTGCGCAGTACAGCCCGGCGGACGTCCGATGACGTCAGCGCGCCGGCGTGGGACGCAGAAGTGCCGGGCCTTGGAGCGCAGAAGAGCCCGACCTGGCAGCCGGCCTGGCCAGGTCGGATCGGCCACCGGAGACCATTGGGAGCCTGCGGAGCGGCGGCGAGGGCACCTCCTGCCTGCCACGGGCTGGAGGAAGCCCCAGGTAAGTGGAAATTGATTTTTATTTTTTAGCCACCCTCCCTGAACCTTCCCTTTAACCTATACTGGGGGCATCTACCTATCTAACCTATGCTGGGGGCAACTATTCTGGCTACCTATATTAGAGGCACCCACCTAGCTAACCTGTACTGGGGGCACCTACTACCTATCTAATTTATACCAAGGACGCCTGCCTATCTAACCTATACTGGGGGCAACTATACTGGCTACCTATACTGGAGGCACCTACCTGGCTAACCTATCCCGGAGGCAACTTTGCTGGCTCACCTATGCCTGGCTACCTATACTGGGGGGGACCTATAGCTGGCTACCTATACTGGGGTACCTATTCTGGGGGAATCTATACTGAGTGCAACTATACCTGGCTAACCTATACTGCGGGCACCCATACCTTGCTGCGGGGGGGAGGGCAATTTTTACACCCTCGCCCTGGGTGCATTTTAGCCTAGAAACTGCACTGACTATACTCATGGCTACTTATACTGGGGACACCTATAGACCTGGCTACCTGTGGGTACCTATTTTGGGGGAACTGCTGTCAGATTATCTGCATTTTTGTGGAACCGCTGTTATGTATTTTGCGGAACTGCTGCCAGATTATGTGTATGTTAGTGGAATGGCTGCTGCCAGATTACGTGTATTTTGGGGAACTGCTGCCAGATTGTGTATGTTTGAGGGACCACTACTGCCAGATTATATGTCCTTTGGGTGTTACGTGTATTTTGGGTGATCCGCTGCCAGGTTTCTCGTATTTTGGGGAACTGCTTCCAAATTATGTGTATGTTGGTGGAACTGCTGCTGCCACATTGTCTATTTTGGGGGAACCACTTCCATATTATCTGTATCTTTTTGGCTGAAATGTTGTCAGATTACATCTATTTTTGGGGGATACACTACGGCAGAGCTCAAACTTCCTCGTCAGACCTTTTACATCACTGCTAAGGTCATGTATATTTGGCCCGACCCATGACCACGCCCACAGTGTGCTTGACCACGCCCATTTTTGGGTGCGCCGCGCAGGAGTTCTCCAAATGAGTCCACTCACTTCTTTTCCCAGGACTAGACCCCTGGGTATCAACTGAGATTCTTTGAGTTTTTATTCTTCTTCTTTACTTTAAAAAGCATAAAAGTTAAAATTATTCTTGGGAGAAAATACTTCCCACAGAAAGACTAGTTTATCTACCCCCCCCCCCCCCCCCACACACACACACACACACACCTTTAATAGTAGTAATAAAGTTATTGCTGATTGAACAGGGACATAGCTAAAATGTCAAACCTGTTGGTACTGAAGGGTTTTCTTAAAGGGTATCTGAAGAGAAAATAAACGCATGAGATAATATAAATTGTATGTGTACTACAGCTAAGAAATAGAACATTAGTGGCAAATAAAAGAGTCTCATTATTTCCAGTACAGGAAGAGCTAAGAAACTTCAGATGTTATGTATGCAAAAGAGCTGCTGCCCTGAGCTCTCTGACCAAACTTGGGTGCAGTTTTCTGAAGCACTTATACATCAAAGATACAGTGAGATACAGCTTCAGATCAGGTTTAACTACAAGGAAGTTCAAAGGGATATTAAGTCTGCTCTGTTTCATAGCTTAAAATACAGAGTGAAGTTTGAAAACTGCAAATATGAAAGAATGATGCAATGTTAAAACAGCTATATACCGTACCTGAAAATTCAAATATGAGAGTCTTTTCTTTGCTACTGTTAATTATCTATACTACACGTATAATTGATTATATCATGAGTTTTTTTTCGCTTCAGTGTCACTTTAACAGGAGTGGAACCTGCAATGCAGCTGCAACTGTCTATATATTGACAGCACACGGCTTATGGAATGAAAACAACTACATTTGTCATTGACACCAAAAGCGATTTCTTTTTTATCCAGTAAACACTAAATAGACTGGTCTGGCTGATATTTTGCTGACTTAAAGTGTCTCACACGCCAGAGATCATGTATCACCCACAAGCAAAGCAACAACTGTGCAGCCTTCCTTCTCCAAGACAGACAGACAGACAGACAGACAGACGAAAAACACAAACAAAAGAAATGAAGAATGTCAGCTGCTTGAGAAACCCGACCACTGCTTGCCACTTCCAGAAACAAGCTTAATATATTAGCATAAATGCACAGCGCCTACACATTGATGCAGAAAGAAAAAAATGACTCATGCTGTATTGGGTTACATTAATGTCTTTATCAGTTGTGCTGTAGAGCAGGGCATATAATGTGATAGGTCATGCTTTTCTGATGAAAGGACATGAAGTCACCTAAGCAATAAAGGAGAAATGTAAAACTCCCCTGTGTCTTTTTAATAACCTGTGCAAGCTCCAGACCACATTGTCAGAGTCCAAGCTGATTCATTGCCAGGAAGCCATGGCTGGCAAATGTACAACAAAGATGCAATGGAGGAGGGGAGCCCTTGACAAATCAAGTGACAAGCTATCACCAGGCTTTGCATACTACAGTAAAGCTTTATAGGTTTTTTTAGTTTGTCTTTTTAACCTTTTGGCTTTGTAAATCAGCGATATACATCAGTCATGCACTGAATTCTATTGATGCTACTTCTTAAATTAGTTTTCTTGTAAAAGCTTTATTGTGTAAGTGGATAGTTATGCTATTACTTCATTAAATGTACATGGTTTCCTGATTACGTTGGTCTCATGCTATATACAGTACAGTCTCATTTATCCTGCACAGGTGGGGATTGCAAGATGCCGGATATGTGTACTTGCTGGTTGCTTGAGAAGTCAAGCAACCGGCGTTATAAATAACACTAACCTCCCCCAAGTGGATAAAACAGCAGTTTACAGCAGAAACTGTTTATGCATCTTCCGGGCACCATTATTTTCACATCTTGCAGCTCCCAGCTGCTGTGCAGCCCTGATGTGTCATGTGACCGGATGCGGGTCAGGTGACAACCCGGGGAGCCGTACAAGGATGTTCTGCACACCCATGCGCAAAGTTAGTTAGCAACGCTCCCATAGTGTCCCGCCAGGCATGCCAGTTGTTTGAGACTGCCGGTTGCCTGAGTTTCAGTTAACCGGGACCTGAGCAAAGTAGACAGAAAATTAGTTAAGCAATGTACTGGCAGAAATAAATACGCAGGTACAAAAAATGATTGAAAAATGCTGTACTATTTTAATAGCTAACTTATGTTGGTAGAAAAAAACAAAGTCTTGTAAAAGTAATACCTTTTAATGGCTAACTGATAAAGTTAAAGTATGCAAGCTTTCTGGGATCTAGTCCCCTTCTTCTGGCATATTTCCAGATTTTAGCTTAAGTAAAACACTGATGGAGGTAAATAGTAAACACGTAGATGCTTTTACCTGCATCATTGTTTTACTTCAGCTAACATCTGGAAATATGCCTGAAGAAGGGGACTACTTTGTTTTTTCTACCTACATAATTTGTTTGGCTAACACGGTACAGAAACATTTTTACTACTAATACAGTAGCTAACTTAAAGTTTCATAATGTGGGAGAAAGTTTCCTCATTTCAATGATCTAGCTTCTTCATTCCTTGGGAAAGAGGCTTTTAGGCTGCTCCTGATTCCAGGTATGCTCAGATTTTATGTAATTTATTACAGTAAATTTTAAGTGAGAGTGATATAGAGCCTCCATTTTTTTTCAACAATTCAAGTTGCCTGGCTGTCCAGCTCAGCTGATCCTCTGCCTCAAATACTTTTAGCCATAGCCCTTGAACAAGCATGCCGATCAGGTGCTCTTGCTCAAGTCTGACTGGATTAGCCACGTGTTTTAGGGCTGTGACAAGAAGATCAGCATGACTTCCAGGCAACTGGTATTGTTTGAAAGGAAAGAAATATGGCAGTCTCCATATCACTCTCACCTTGGGTTCACTTTAAGAGAAGTACAGGCAGATTGCCAACAAAGTTTTTTACATTTTTACAATACTCTTAAGCTCAACACACACCATACAATCTTGGTTGTACAGATTTACCAAATCTATGTAGTATAAGGGCCAACAGATTGAAAATACCTTGAATGATTGATTGGATAAGCTCTTATACTACATGAAAGTGGTAAGATTGAACAACCAAGATTGTATGGTGTGTGTTGAGCCTTACGCATATCCGAAACAGGAAGTGACCGCAAGGGCGCATCACTTACTGCATGGCTGGTGGCCAGGCAGGGAACTCTGTATACACGCGGTGTTCACTGAAGGCCTGTTTTTCTCGGTGCGCTGCAACGCTACCGCCAGTTTGCAGTGTGAAACCAGCCTGACTATTTATAAGGAAGCAATGCTGAAGATGAAGCTGAAATAGTTAGGACACACAATGAGAAGGCAGGACTCATTAGAGAAAAACCTGAAGCAGGGGAAGATTGAGGGCAAATGCAGGGGAAGATTGAGGGCAAAAGGAAGAGGGATGGCAGAGAATGAGATGGCTATATAGTATCATAGAAGCAACAAACATGAGCTTGGACAAGCTACAAAAGGCAGTAGATAGAGGGGCCTGGCGTGCTGTGGTCCATAGCGTAACAAAGAGTTGGACACGACTGAATAGTGACAAACAACAATATTGTAACCCTCCTCAGTACTTGGCAAAGAGGTTAGTGGCGTAATGCATCACCTCAAACTCTTTCCAGCCACTAATGGATGCTATGAAGCAGCAGTTGTTAGGCAATGAGCCTATCAGGCGAAAGTTTAAAAAATACCTAGAGTCCAATGCTTTCTTTGAAACTTAATAGACTAACTATCCTTAACCTTACCCTTACCACTAACTAAACCGACATATAGTACCTTTTGTACATGTGAAACATTTTTTGTATGAAAATATTAGCAAACCTGCAAAGGTATTAGTGACCATATTCAAACCACCCAAGAGAAAGATAACGGATATAAAAAAAAAAACATAAAAGTACAGCATATAACACCTGACCGGGGTTAAACAAATACCTGCACAAAACACTAAATTATTTGGAAAGTTGTTGGTTTCTTTTTCACTGCTAGTAGTGTGATTCAATTTCCTGTACGCTGCCAAAAGGCATGTTGTTGTGAGCTCATGCTTATATTAAAAACCTACAAATAAGCCATAAGAGAGAAAAAGACAGGAAATTAAATATCCATTGATAGTGGCCTACACTGCAGCATAATTAGGGTACTGAGTTCAACACAATACCTGTAAACACCTAAATTACACTGCAAATAAATAGTTACCAGAATTTCTGGGTCACTGAGGTTTAACAACGTAAAAAGTTACCCAAAACATATTTATAAAATGTCTTTAACACCCTGAAATGTGCCACTTAGCTTGCATTCACACACACAGATGGGTCACGCCCGGTCAAGTATTATAAATGGAGGTGTGGAGAGATTGAATTGTACAAGCATACCCAAGTCTGTGGCACACCGTTAAGACACGCTGACTGGAATATTACGAGAATTCCACCACCACTGGCGTTCTGGGGAGAGATAACCACTCTCAAAATATGATAGTTGCTGACAGAACCTGTCAGTCACTCAACAGTCTGCATTCTGCTCACAAGCAACGTATGCTTTCACTACTGCACCAAGTCCAGTTCTATACATGTAACACAAACAGATGAAATATGCCCTCCCATCGGTAACCTCACTTTACGCCCATGCTTAAATATTACCAGATCAAGAGATTCTTTAGAGTGCTGTCTATTTCCATATATCCACTCGTTAAACAGTAATTGCAGGTACAGCTCTCCCATATCATTCCGCTCATAATGTTTTATGTAGCTTATAAAGTAATATTTTTGGATCAATAACACAGCAGGCTACAATATGCTGTGAATATGTTAGTGGTGAAAAAGTACCGAATGACAAATCCTGTCAGTTGCAGTTCAAATGTAACTAAGTAAAAGTCATTTGGCAGTGAGATGCACTCACATAATAATATTACGCCACAATCCAGCCACAAAATCCTGCTGCACTTTATAGATCAGCAGCAGATTATTAAGATATTCATATTTTAACTTCAGGTTATCTATTTACAAAAAATACACATATATAAGAATTACATAAAATTGAACATGAAATCAAAAAAATCTCTGCTATAGGAAAAAAAAGGTTAATATGGAAACAAATCATGAAATATGACAACCTCCGCGGGCATGTGGTTCTCTGTAAAGATATGTTTATTTCTTCAAATAATGGAGTTACCAGAAGGTAATTTTATTTTTTGCACTACTTTTATCTTCACATTTTTTAAACAGTAAGATAATAAAAAGTTGACATAGTTCTAGTTGTAAAAATGAAGGCACTTCATGACAAAAGGCTATTTGCAGAAAAAAAATAATTTTGAAGAGTGGATTTTTACAGTTAATACAAAAGTGATAGGTAGGGTCTAACCTACCCCATTGTACAAAAATATTTCATTTGTCCATGATCCTTTTGAACAGATTTAACCACTTCATGCCATAGACTGAATGCTTCAAATGCATGCATGCTTGAACATGCAAGCGTGCTCCCACGACGTGTGTGCACTTCAGTGGAATAGTTGGACTTTTATAAACACCCTTTTTGCGCTAAGGGTGCACAAATTGGATGTTTAATAAAGGACCCTGAGCTCAGGCTCAAAACAGAATTTGGACTTACCTGGGGCTTCCTCCGACCCCCTGTTGCCTGCAAGGTACCGCGCCATCCTCCTGGCTTCTCTCCCAGTCCCGCTGGTGGCTACGTTAATCAGCGACTTCAGCCTGAAGTCAGCTGTGTGCGCCCCCGCCATGCACCATCAGGCGGGCCACCATGAGAGTCCAGTGCATGTGCGGTTCAATCTTAGAGAACAGCGCATGTGAAGGACTCTCACGCCAGCATGATGCGTGGCGTGCGCGGCAAAGGTCCAGGCTGAAGTCATCAATTTACGGAGCCGCCAGTGGGCCCAGGAGAGGAGTGTGACGGATTGCGGAGAAACCGCCACGCGTTCTGACAGTGAGGCGGCAGAATCCGCGCACGGAGCGGCGGTTTCCCCGCAGAAACATGCTTCTGGTCTTTCTGGACCTAGTAGTGCACACAGATGGAGAGCTACGCGCGTGCGCGCCGCAAGACAGGCTCTTTATGCCAATAGGAGAAGGGTCAGCTGATCGAGGCAGTCAGCTGATCCCAGCTCAGCAGGTGATTGGTTGATCGGAGCTGGGCGGCGCTATATATCTCTTGCTGTTCAGTTGCTGGTTGTCTGAAGTGGCGAATACCTATGTGTTAGCACTCAGACCTTAGTCAGATCTTTCAGTGTGGTGGAACCAGGAGGACCTGGGAATCCACACTTAGCCAGTTCACTGTATTATTATCTGTGTTATTCTCTAGCATAGTTCCAGGGTGTAGAGACCACGGACCTCACACCCCAGACTAGGAATATTGTATATCATCTGTGTTATTGCTTAGACCAGTTCCAGGGTGTAGAGACCACGGACCTCACACCCCAGACTAGGAATATTGTATATCATCTGTGTTATTCCTTAGACCAGTCCCTGGGTGTGAGACCACGGACCTCACACTCAAGACTAGGCATTATTGGATATCTGTTTATGAATTGTATCTCTCCTGACTTCTCTTCTGTTTTCTGATTCGGTACCTTCGCACATCTGATCTACTGTTGCCGACCCTGCCTGTCCCTGGTTACCGAATCAGTCTCCTGTCTCTGTACTTTATCTGCCTGTGTGTTGCCGACCCGACCTGCCCGACCCTTCTGGCTGTCACCCACCCTTTGGGTGGTCAGTCCTCCTGCAGGGGTCCCCTGCTCCTCAGAGGGGGGCCCTGCTGCAAAACCAGTCGGGGACTCTCCCTCCTGGAGCCCTTGACTGCAGTAGAGTCTTTATCTACTTATTGGACCACCTGCTACCCCGGTGGTTCAATTCCTACTGTTACACCAAACACTTACACGCTTCAGGTGTCTAGAGGTTAGTACTATATCTGTATTATTGGTGACTCTGCAGATCATCCATAATCAGGTATAGATCTGTATTCTTGGTGATACTGCAGATCACCAACAATCAGATTCTATCTAATTGCTGACACCCATCGTTACAGAACGCCATACCAAAACAAAGTGGACGCACTTAGCAGTCATCTTGACACACTCACCACCTCGGTGAAAAATCTCATCAGAGTGATGGACGGTCAGCAGGCTCAGATCTCTGCTTTATCTGGGTCACTAGAAGTCCTTCAGACGACTGTAAATTCAGTGCGATCCCCTCCAGTAACAGACTTAAGAATGTCTGTACCCGAAAAGTTTTCTGGCCATAGATCTGACTTTCAGAATTTTAAGAATCGTGTAATGTCATATTTTGAACTGAGGCCTAACCTGTCAGGAACCGAGGCACAGAGAATTATCTTTATTAAGACCTTACTCTCAGGGGATGCTCAGACCTGGGCGTATAATTTAGCGTCAGGGCATGAAGCACTCAAGTCAGTTGAGGAGTTTTTTAAGTCCATGGCCATAATTTATGATGATCTAGACATTGCCTCTACCGCTGAACGGAAGTTGAAGACCTTGCGTCAAGGCAAGGATCCAGTGGAGGTTTATGCAGCTGAGTTCAGGAAGTGGTCGGTGTCGGCTAGGTGGGGGGCTTTTGCGTTGCTGGATTGTTTTCTATCAGGGTTATCAGATGCAGTCTCTGAATTGATGTTGGGATACGCTGAACCAAAAACCATTGAGGAAGCAATCCCTTTGGCAGTACGGGTTGATCGTCGGGTACGCTATCAAAAACAAACCCGTAGTAAGGACAGGATCAGATATGTCTCCTATGCCACTCCTCCACCTGCCTCACCGCCACCTGAGCCAATGCAAATAGGTCAATCTAAATTGACGCGGTCAAAGAGGAATCGCAGGAAGACAGAACAGCTCTGTTTATACTGTGCAGAGGAGGGTCATAGAGTGCAGAATTGTCCCAGGAAGTCGGGAAACGCTGCTGCCTAGGAGTAGTCAGAGGTAATACCCTAGGCGCGCAGTCTTTACCTCTACATAACAATCGTCTGCTACTTCCCTGTTCTGTCACATGGGAAGATCAGACTGTCTCCACTGAAGCTTTCATTGATTCCGGTTCAGCGGCTAATTTTATAGATTACGAGTTTGCTAAAAAATTGGGAATACCCATGCTCCCCTTGGATCAACCAGTCCTGGTCACTGCTCTGCAGAGTAGACACCCCTTATCCCGTACTCCAAGTTTGCAACTCAGTGTGGGGATATTACATGGGGAGAATCTGCAATTTCTGGTTTTGCATATGGCAACCTCTACCATCATTCTTGGCATGCCCTGGTTACAAATTCACTCACCTCAGATAGACTGGGTTTCAGGTCAGCTAACGAGCTGGTCATCCCATTGTTATCATCATTGTTTAGCGAAAGTAACCTTGGGTAATACCAACATTCAGGTTGAAGGTGTACCGAGACAATACGCAGAATTTGCTGACGTCTTCTGTCCTAAGTCAGTGGACAAACTTCCCCCCCATCGTGCCTTCGATTGTCCCATCGATCTGAGATCTGGTTGTATGCCGCCCAGAGGTCATCTTTATAACCTGTCTGGGCCAGAGAAACTAGCTATGCAGGAATACATCAGGGAAAACTTGGCGAAAGGGTTTATTGGTCCCTCTCGTTCACCAGCAGGGGCAGGTTTCTTTTTTGTAAAGAAAAAAGACGGAGGCCTCCGTCCTTGTATTGATTATTGAGGCCTGAATAAGATCACAGTGAAAAACCGCTACCCTTTGCCATTGATTGACGATTTGTTCACGCAGGTGACCAACGCCAAGATTTTTTCCAAGTTAGATCTCAGTGGTGCATACAATCTAGTCCGTATCAGGGATGGTGACGAATGGAAGACGGTCTTCAACACACCCGACGGGCATTACAAGTACCTGGTGATGCCCTTCGGGTTGTGCAACCCGCTGGCCGTCTTCCAGGAGTTAATTAATGAGGTGTTCAGGGAAGTGTTGGGGAAGTTTGTTCTGGTCTACTTGGACGATATACTAATCTTTTCGTCCAATCTATCTGAACATCGCCAGCATGTCAGATGGGTATTAAAGAAGTTAAGACAGAATCAACTTTATGCCAAACTGGAGAAATGCCTCTTTGAGGTAGAGTCAGTAGCCTTCTTGGGGTACATTATCTCCACTTCTGGTCTCTCGATGGACCCAGGGAAAGTTTCTGCTGTCCTGGAGTGGCCTCAGCCTGTGGGGCTGAAGGCACTTCAGAGATTCCTGGGGTTTGCCAATTACTACAGAAGGTTCATTAAGGGGTACTCTACCAGCATCTCCCCTCTCACCAGTCTCACCAGAAAAGGGGCTGACACTCATAACTGGTCACCGGAGGCTCATGCGGCCTTTTCAACCTTAAAAAATCTGTTTTGTTCTGCCCCGATACTGAGGCATGTTGATGTCACCTTTCCCTTCATCGTGGAGGTTGATGCCTCAGAGGTGGAGGTGGGAGCTGTGTTGTCTCAGAAGTCAGGCTTGCAGGGCAAGCTGCACCCATGTGCCTACTTTTCTCGCAGATTTCCACCCGCCGAGAAAAACTATGACATCGGCAACCGGGAGCTCTTGGCCATCAAATTAGCTTTTGAGGAATGGCGACACTGGTTAGAGGGTGCAGAACACATTATCACAGTTTACACAGATCACAAAAATTTGGAGTATATTGAGGGGGCTAAGAGGCTTAGCCCTCGCCAGGCCCGGTGGTCCCTGTTTTTTGCAAGATTTAGATTTGTAATCACGTATACTCCCGGAAGTAAGAATGTCAAGGCCGATGCTCTCTCCAGGTGTTTTGAGCCCGCGTCAGTGCAGCCTGCAGCCCCTGAGACCATCCTACCCCCAAAGGTAGTTTTGGCAGCCACTGGGACATGGAGAGATTGGACAGCCACTTTGAGTCCCTACCAACAGGATGTTCCAGAGGGGAAGCCTGAGGGGGTCATGTTTGTGCCACTGCCTTTCCGCTTACAAATCCTACAATTCTTTCATTCTCACAAAAATGCTGGTCATCCTGGAGCCACCAGAACTCAGGATCTATTAGCTAGATGTGCCTGGTGGACTACTTTGGCTACAGATTGTAAGGAGTTTGTAAGAGAGTGTGCGGTATGTGCGAGGAGTAAGCCCTCTCGTCAGGCCCCCGTTGGCACTTAACAGTCCTTGCCAGTCCCCAATGAACCCTTGACTCATATTTCCATGGATTTTGTGGATGAACTGCCTCGGTCTGAAGGCAAGTCGGTCATTTGGGTGGTAGTGGACCGTTTCAGTAAGATGGCACACTTTGTCCCTCTGAAAGGACTCCCCTCGGCCCAGGAATTGGCTGATCTCTTCATCCAACACATCTTCTGGCTGCATGGCATTCGGGAAAATGTAGTGTCAGATCGGGGAGTCATTTGTTTCAAAATTTTGGAGGGCCTTTTGCCATCAATTAGACATGGAACTCGCGTTCTCATCAGGCTATCACCCACAGACCAACGGTCAGACCGAGAGAGTTAACCAATCTCTGGAACAATTTCTCAGGTGTTATGTTGCTGATGCGCAAACCGATTGGGTAAAGTTTTTGCCGTTTGCAGAGTTTGCGCACAACAACCTGAAGAGCTCTTCTTCTGGGTTCTCCCCATTCCAGGTGGTGTCAGGGAGATCACCTAAGTTTGCTCCCTTGCCGGTCGCATCTACTCCGTTTCCAGCTCTGGAGGATTGGCAAAGGGCCCTGAAAGAGATTTGGGGAATGGTTAAGAGGAACCTAGGGAAAGCTTTCCAAACCCAGAAGAAGCAGGCAGATAAACATCGGTCTGTAGAGTGGAGTTTCTCTCCAGGAGATTTGGTGTGGGTGTCCACTCGTCACTTGGCCTTAAAGCAATTGTCACCCAAGCTGGGTCCTAAGTTTATAGGACCTTTTCCAGTGGCCAAGAATATTAATAATGTCACGTATGCTGTTGATCTCCCAGCCAGTATGAAAGGTGTGAGATCATTCCATGTGTCCCTGTTAAAACCAGCAGTACAGGTGGACTCCTCTCCTCCCCCCCCCCCCCCCCCTGTGTTGGTGGATGACCAACCAGAGTATGAGATTGAAAAGATTCTGGATTCCCACCTGGTGCAGAATTCTGAGCAGTATTTGGTCCACTGGAAGGGATATGGCAGGGAGGAGAGATCTTGGGTGCCGGATTGTCGCATGCATGCGGAAGAATTAAAGAAAGAGTTCCATGACTTACATCCTGGGAAGCCTGGTGGAGGGTGTCCGGAGTCCACTCCTCGGGCGGGGGGGATGTACTGTAACGGATTACGAAGAAACCGCCGCACGTTCTGGCAGTGAGGCAGCGGAATCCGCGCACGGAGCGACGGTTTCCCCGCAGCAGCATGCTTCTGGTCTGTCTGGACCTAGTAGTGCACACAGATGGAGAGCTACGCGCGCGCGCCGCAAGACAGGCTCTTTATGCCAATAGGAGAAGGGTCAGCTGATCGAGGCGGACAGCTGATCCCAGCTCAGCAGGTGATTGGTTGATGGGAGCTGGGCGGCGCTGTGGAGCGCTTTACTATATATATCTCTTGCTGTTCAGTTGCTGGTTGTCTGGCGTTGCGAATACCTATGTGTTAGCACTCAGACCTTAGTCAGATCTTTCAGTGTGGTGGAACCAGGAGGACTTGGGAATCCACACTTAGCCAGTTCACTGTATTATTATCTGTGTTATTCTCTAGCATAGTTCCAGGGTGTAGAGACCACGGACCTCACACCCCAGACTAGGAATATTGTATATCATCTGTGTTATTCCTTAGACCAGTTCCAGGGTGTAGAGACCACGGACCTCACACCCCAGACTAAGAATATTGTATATCATCTGTGTTATTCCTTAGACCAGTTCCAGGGTGTAGAGACCACGGACCTCACACCCCAGACTAGGAATATTGTGTATCATCTGTGTTATTCCTTAGACCAGTTCCAGGGTGTAGAAACCACGGACCTCACACCCCAAACTAAGCATTATTGGATATCTGTTTATGAATTGTATCTCTCCTGACTTCTCTTCTGTTTTCTGATTCGGTACCTTCGCACATCTGATCTATTGTTGCCGACCCTGCCTGTCCCTGGTTACCGAATCAGTCTCCTGTCTCTGTACTTTATCTGCCTGTGTGTTGCCGACCCAGCCTGCCCGACCCTTCTGGCTGTCACCCACCCTTGGGGTGGTCAGTCCTCCTGCAGGGGTCCCCTGCTCCTCAGAGGGGGGCCCTGCTGCAAAACCAGTCGGGAACTCTCCCTCCTGGAGCCCTTGACTGCTGTAGAGTCTTTCTCTACTTATTGGACCACCTGCTACCCCGGTGGTTTAATTCCTACTGTTACACCAAACACTTACATGCTTCAGGTGTCTAGAAGTTCGTACTATATCTGTATTATTGGTGATTCTGCAGATCATCCATAATCAGGTATAGATCTGTATTCTTGGTGATACTGCAGATCACCAATAATCAGATTCTCTCTGGTTGCTGACACCCATCATTACAAGGAGCCAGGAGGATGCCAGGAGACCTCGTGGGCTACAAGGGGTTGGAGGAAGCCCCAGGTAAGTCCAAATTTCATTTTGAGCCTGAGCTCAGAGTCCCTTTAAAAAAGTCAATTTTGCAAGAAGTAGTTAGCGACCTCCTGGCAGATAAGGAATAGAGGGAACTTTTCCCAGGTGTCAAATTTAGACAAAAGAAATGCAGGCAGTGACCCCTTCTTCACATTATTCAGAAAAACAAATTTCTAAACTTGGCCAAAGTACTGCACTATGTTGTCTTTTCCCAGTATGGTATATGTAAAATGCCTTTTAAGCCACCGGCAAGCAATAAAATTCTCAGAATAACTTTGACACTACTTTTTAACCTACTTTTTGGTACTTTTTCATTTGCAGAGTGCTGAAAATTTTTCTCCTAGGAGAAAAATGAATTGGATTGGTAGCAATGCTCATGGAGAGATAGGTTTGTCAAAGAAAAGATGTATGGAGCAGGGCTTCCCAACTTTGTCCTCAAATACTACCAATGGTGAATGTTTTGCAGAAAACCAAAGCACAGCAGACCTGATTAACTACTTCTGTGGATTTCCATAAAGCATGCACCATTGATGGTACTTGAGGACAGGGTTAGGAAGCCCTGGTACAGAGTATGTGGGAGTCTGTGATACCTATATGAATATTAATATTCAATCATATGCTTAAAAACTGTCTGGAATTACTCATATGTAGAGTAGAGTAATGTAATCATCAGGGAGGGAAGGTATCAAACCATAGACGACCCATAACTTATACGATTAACATGTCCACTGCTTTATGTTATTTCCATTTACATTCACAAAGTGAATACTGTGTAGTACCAGGTTCTCTCACTCTACCCTGCTGTCAAGCTGTTAGATCATTTCTGGCACAAATATTAGTTTTCTGAGGTCCACTAGATAGAACTTATTATGTTAGCGGCATTATGTTGGTATTTAATTCTAACATATAGGTCTACAGCTGATTATCTGCTCTGATCACTCATGTTCTATCTCCATCTTGTTACCAAAAGTTAAAAATCATGAGGATTCTAAAGTGGTGTTAAGAGTGTGAGAACTATCACCGACCAAAGATGATAGAAGAATAACATTCTGCAAAAGGGTGACACTGCCACAGAAAATTATTCCTACCAAGAATATAAAATTCTGATTAAAAGAATTGCTAATTGCAGAATCTATCTGATTAAAGTTGAGCCTTGTAATACAGCGCCTAATTATGTTTTCTTTCCATTAAATGTATGCCATGCAGCAAATTTGCATTCCTTTGTCGAGGAAAACATCTGCTTACCACTTTATAAAGTCATTAGCAGGGCCTCTGTCTACAGTTATCCACCGGCTCAACATTACAAAGTATCACTACATGCCAAAGCATGAAAGTCATAGTTGCATTCAAATATAACACTCACAATCTAAGTGGAAGAGGTATTAAAAAATCATCTCATTTTCAAAGAATGCAATAAAAGAAGAGAAATTATCAGTGGAATTTTTCTCCTATTATAAAGCGCTGAATGATGAAATGGTACATACTGTCTGAAGGGGGCTTTCAATTACAGCCACACTTGATGTGACTTCTGCTTCTAGTTAGAAGCATGTATCATGTTCAAAATGGAACAAGAAGTCATGTGATAGACAGGTTTCAAAAAGGTCCGAATTCTGTTTTTTTTTGTTTTACAATTTCATTCTTTTCCCTTGGTCTTTCTTTTTAGATTGAAAAATACTGCAAATTAATGTTTCACATAATGCCAGATTTGGAAGACCGGCAAAAATAAATGTAAGAAGAAAAAAATAAATAACAGCAAAAAGGTGTGAATGTAAGTCCCCTATTTTCTCCATTCTGAACAGCACAAAAAAGACTATTTTATTTAATATTTTACAGTTCTTGTTTCAAATATTAGGTGTCAAGCTCAACGCCCGGGGGCTGTATGCAGCCCTTTCTGATAGAAACATTGTCGGTATTAGCCGGGGTGCAGCAATATCCCATGGGACACTCCCCACCAAAATTGGCACAGAGAGTACTGAAATTTGGAAATTGCCCAAAAAATTATTTGGATCATTGTGAAAATTATCTAAATTGAGTTATAAGACCTTCCAGCATGCAAATTTGAAGTTATTCCCATTAACCAATTACATTTAAAGTGGG
The DNA here is from genome assembly GCF_040937935.1 of Hyperolius riggenbachi. Taxonomy (NCBI): domain Eukaryota; kingdom Metazoa; phylum Chordata; class Amphibia; order Anura; family Hyperoliidae; genus Hyperolius; species Hyperolius riggenbachi. The sequence goes on from NC_090648.1 coordinate 177,418,738, forward strand.
AAAGGGTTTTGAGATGTTTGAGAAATTTGAGGTACCTAACCTAAGTCTTTTTAACCAATTTCTCTCAACCTCTTGGGCAAATTTCATAATTTTTCTTATATTTTGCAATGCATTTCAGCGATAGGTATTCTCATTACTTTAGAATAAATATGGTAACTCTTCAGCATCAAATAAGGATTTATTGCCAGTAGGAAAAAAAACAAAAACAAACTTGTACTAACTTTTGTAAAGATTACAAATATTTCTTGAGCCACAAAAGAAGTGCTGTAACATATGAATTCTGAAACAAAGATTCCATTTTATAGGTTCGCCTCATAGTTACAGACCACTCATGTAAATTGAATCAAACAAACAGAACACATCAACAGAACTGAAAGAGCACATGTATCTAAAATGACAGGATCAGATATTGGAAAAAGAGAAGACAGATTAAGGCCTCTTGCACACTGCAAGCAATTCAGATTCAGATTCCGCTTTTTATTCTGTTTTTACTTCCGATTCAGATTTGCAGTTTGCTCCTTGCACACTGCAAATCTGAATCTGAATCGGAGGTAAAAACTGATAAAAAGCGGAATATGAATCTGAATTGCTTACAGTGTGCAAGAGGCCTTAATGTTCCAAAATGTCCAAGCAATACAGCTTCTATACTGCATACATTCAATAAAAGTAGCTGTGTAATATGGCATTCAGCAAATAACCAAGCAAAATAAACACTGAGAGACAATCATGTCAATCTAAACCTCAAATATTTACTTTGGCACTCTCTTTGATGCTGAAGTGTGTCTCATGCCAAGTTTGAAAGAGTTTTCGGAGCTTTCCAGAAAAAAGGTTAAAGATGCCTCTGTGTTTGAGAAGGGATTTGAAAAGATCAAACAACTGGGCACCAATCACTTCAATGTCTGGAAGATCATCTGCAATTGGTAGATATTTCAATCAACCGCCAATTTGGCCAGGCCATCCCAACACATTCAGCCCAAGAGCTTAAAGCATAATGCTGAAAAACAGTTGCTGAGAAACCCATAATTTCATCATAAGAACTAAAGGTTGCTGTCTCTGCTACAGATGTCAAAGTGTCATGAGAAAGAAGCTGCATAAATTCGAGATACAGATAAACTTTTCTGGGAGTAAAGCTTTGATGTTTAGAAATGTGTACATTCAAAATAGGCACTGGGGAAAATTACTAATATTCTACTACTGTGCAGAAGTAATTACAATCTAGCATTTATGTATGTTCTCCTCCAGTCTATGTGGGTTTCCTCAACACATTATAAAAACAGACAGTTAAGTTAATTGGCTTCCCCAAAATTGGCCTTAGACTCTGATGCACATATGACTATGTTATGGATTACATAGTCCCTTTGAGGGACAGTTAAAGGAAACCTTAAGAAAAAAAAATTACCTTCTCCCGGCCCCCTGTACCCACGCCGGGACAAAACGATCCTCCAGTCCTCCGCAGTGGCCGAGTTTCGCTTTCATGACTGGGCCAATCGGTGACAGAAAATCTCGTACTGCACATGCACAGGACGCTACTGGCATCGTTTTAGCCATGCACAAGCAAGTCACAGCTGACAGGCACTTCCATCGGTAATTAGGCAGCAGCTTACACAGGAAGCATAGGGCTCATCAGCTGGTACTTTTCAGGTAATCCACGCAGGCCCTCCTCCACACTGCCAGAATGAGGACGACCAAGATATCGCACAAACCCTCCCACCCAGGCAGGCGCTTCTTTGAGCTCCTCCCATCGGGCCCCAGTTTCAGAGCCATCCCCTCTAGACCCACCAGGTGCAGGAGCATTTTCTTCCCTCAGGCTGTACTCCTACTGAAATTGAGCCCCCCATGACACGTCATGCTAGTCCCTGGACTGTATTAATTCTCCCGGAACCGCCACCCCAAAGCTCATCACTGTGCGGAACTGGCCCCACACCCTAGCTACTGAAGTTCATGTCTGTACACCTAGTTCTGAATGTATGTTTGTTATACCTGTTTTCATGATCATTGCTTACGCTGTCTACTCTATATCTGTATATATACAACTGCCATGCCATGTGTACCAAAAACAATTGCAACCTTGTTTTGGAGTATGTCAATAAATTTTCTTTTATATTGAGATTAACAGTTCTTGTGTCTGCTTCGGGGAGGTAAGACCATCACTGCCTCCGCTTCAATTTTAAGAATTTTAGAACGTTTTTATGTTTTTTGGCACCTGTTTGCTTTATACCACAATCGAGTCCACCCTTGGTGGAGGGGTGATATATACCCCCTTCTTTTCTAGATCTACATAGAGCGACATCTTAATCCTGAGTGGGGACAGGTCTAATCTTCCCACCTGCTTATACAGTGGTTACCTAAGAGGTAACCCCTGCTTGGGAGTAATATTTCTACTTACCTCATAATTCCCTTTACCAGTGCTCACTACACTATATTGGGCTCTCGGTGTCCCTTTCTACACAAAACAACTCCGGGTACGTAATTCAGTGTACTTAGTGAATAAAGGTGATTCTGGGACCCAGAGCAGGCTACAAGTGGCTGCCAGCCCAATCACTGAGGATGGCTCATTGATGCATGTATGATGCATGTGCCCGCCCACTTTCCACTATAGCCGGATACAGAATACCGAAGGGGCAAAAAAACAGGTTTAATATAACATAAGTTCTATTATATCAGGGTTTACTATACCAGGCCCTACTCCCATACACTTATAATGGATCATGGCTGGGTCCTGGACACTTATTTTACGATACCAGAATGTTTACTATTAAATGCAGTCGAATGGAAGTGTTCAGTAACACCACACGTCATATTTGAAGTGCGGCAGCGTTACCAGGCAGCAGAAAAACATCCAATGTCGGCAATTGCTGTGCTCAGACAAAACTAAATAAATGGAGGGGGCACACACCTGTCCACTTCCTCTGCTAAGCCGGTGAATGGAAGCAGCTGACAGGCTGTCTTCAGATGATCGTACAAAAGGAGCCTTAAAGGGTAGGTTCAGGGCCTATTAAAAAAAAAAATCTGCATCCACTTACCTTCGGCTTCCTCCAGCCCGTGGAAGGCAGGAGGTGCCCTCGGCGCCGCTCCGCAGGCTCCCGGTGGTCTCCGGTGGCGCGCACATCCTGGCTAGGCCGGCGGCCAGGTCGGGCTTCTTCTGCATTCCAAAATGCACCTCACGGCGGCGCGCTGACGTCATCGGATGTCCTCCGGGCTTTACTGCGCAGGCTCAGAACTGCTGAGAATGCGCAGTACAGCCCGGAGGACGTCCGATGATGTCAGCGCGCCGCCGTGAGGCGCATTTTGGAATGCAGAAGAAGCCCGACCTGGCCGCCGGCCTGGCCAGGTCAGGCGCACGATCGGAGACCACCAGGAGCCTGTGGAGCGGCGCCGAGGGCACCTCCTGCCTGCCACGGGCTGGAGGAAGCCCCAGGTAAGTGGATGCGGATTCTTTTTTTTTTTAATAGTCCATGAACCTTCCCTCTAAAGAACAAGCAACACCCATGCTAACCTAGAAATAAAAAACACATATATAAGTAGATAATTACTACTACTACTTACATAACAGATGTATTGTGCTATCCACGTAATGATTCCTGTGAATTTTATAAAGGAAAAGCAGAACATCCTATTCTAGGCAGTGGCCATCTTAACAAGCTAATGCTGACATCATATCCTCCCTGACTCTTGTTTTCCCCCTCCCTTCTATTGCTCATTGTGTATTCATTAGCTGCCCTCCTCCCAGAGTATTCAGACACTCCCAGTGAGGTGTATATTAACAACTGCACTGTATTTTTTTATTTACACATCCAATCACTGAGTCACCTCAGCCTTGCTTGTAAACACAAGTAATCAGAGGGTGTTTCTGATAAGCAGCTAAATAGGGAAATAAATGGAAGCGGATGAATATATTATAGATAAAAAGAACTCCCAGCATTCAACTATTTGGCACGGTTTGGCACTAGGGCCAGTGCTCCTAAAGTATGTGATCACTACAAAAAAATCAGAAAAAGTTTTGCAAGTTTCGAATGCAGGATTAGCATCTTTATAACTTAATACACTCAGACCAGTTGCTGTTGAAATTTGATTTTTATGGTGACAATACCGCTTTAATGGTTTCAATCAAGTCATCCTACAAAGTTCATCTACATTTTGAATTTCCAGAATTCAGCTTTGAACAGTATGATATTCCAAGACCAGGGAACGTTATTCCTGATTGGTTACTCGGGTTAATGCACCTTGAATGCTGTTTGTTAAAAGCAATACTGACATTTGCATTAAAACGTACAACAATCTCTTGCTGCAGTCTTCACTGTGAAAGAATGAATACACTACTGAATGAAATAAAAAGGCTCTGAATGCCTTGTGCAAGATTAATATGCTTTCATTTATTTGTTAAATGAAAAAAAAAAATATCAACAAAGAAAAATGTTCTTGAACTGCCTTGCAGCTCATCATTTATTATGTGCACACACTCCCAAGCTCTATAAGCCTGGACAGACAGCCAGTCACTAGAAGACTATTATCAACTCCAACAAAAAAAGGATTCTGGGTACAGCAATACAAATAAGACATCTGTCTGTCTGGGACAGGCGGCAGGAGCTGTTGCGTACAGAAAGCTTTGGAAGACAAGCTGTAAGATCTCCATAGGGAACAAAACCATGCATAATCCCCCACAGCATTAAATACACAATTACTAATGTAGTTAATACAGATCTAGCAACTTTAATTTACTAATTGTTTTATTAGGCATTTATTTTTCATATTTTATGGACCACTATCTCTGTTACTGACAGTTTGCATGGCAAATGTGAAAGCGCATGCAAGGATCTGCCACAGCTCAATGTGTGAAGAGCACTGACATATGGCTGCCAGACTGTTCTTTCATCTCAGAAGATGAGGCTGATATATGGCAGGGAGCTTTTGTGTGCAAGCTTCACTGATTGTAATTGGACTTTTTTTTGCCTGAAAAACTTTCCAAAACTTGCACAATGGCTGCTACCATTGTGCTGAAGCTTGGGGTGATTGTCCTGGTTAGTCATCATCTCTTCCCAAAGCTGGTCTCTCTCCCCTCCCCCCCCCCCCCGAACATGCAAGACACACTGCATGTTCATAGATTGTAAGCTCACAAGGGCAGGGCTCTCTTGCCCCTTTTTGTCTTGGCATTTGTTATTCATTTTGTATCTTGCAATCTGTTATACATTTTATTCATTTTGTTACATTTGTCAATGTAATGTAATTATAAATTCCGTATTTTGTACAATGTCTATATTTGGTGTATACTATTGTCTGTATAATTATGTAACCCATGATTCTTTTTCTTACTGTGTACAGCGCCACGGAATATGTTGGCACTTTATAAATCAATTATAATAAGCTGATCTTTCATGAAAACATCTCAGATTATACGACTGCACTTCATACCTTCTACAACTACCTGACATCTGCACCAAGCTACACAGCACATGAAAGGGATATTTCTGTTAGATGCAACTTCCAACTAGAGGACAAAAATAACATTCTGGAGAGGAAATCTTTCCAATGAAGACTACAAGAAGAAAGGCTGTAGGTCTCTGAACATGCCAGAAATAAACATAGACTGACTCTTTTAAAGAAACCTATGAAGACAGAAATATAGGAGTGCTGCTGCTGACTTGTTTTAAGGGAGTAAGCTCTGCCAACCTCATAATTACTACACTACTTAGTGTGTCATGGACCCCAAAAATAATATGTGAGCACTGAAATAGTGATAAACTGGATCCTGCTAGTTGTTCAAGGTCAACAATGCATTACAGAGTGAAGCAAGGATACTATATATAGCTTGCACCATCAAAAAAGCTTATCTAATAGCAGATTAGCTAACTAGTCAATAAGTCAGTGTACAGGTATAATACCGACTGGAACATTCCAGGGGCCAAAGATAAAATCATGATCTTAATATGGTTGTTTTTTTAGTGACAATATCCCATCTATAGACATCTTACAGGAGTTTAAGATGATACATTTCAGGGCAGAAAATTACATTATGGGCTAGAAAAATTGCCCATTTGCTTTGTTACCTTCCATGCCAAATGTTTATTATCACCCGACCCCAAGGGTTACTATTGATCATAGAACAACTAGGCAGTGTGCTTAGGTTAACAACCACAGTAACAGTGCCATCGAACTATGTCAAGCACAGTGTCTTAAAGAATTATTTGAGTACATTTAAAATAATTGTGACCAGTCGCACTATCTTGCCCTAGAAATGACAGAAAAACATAAAATGTTAATGTATTGTGGCTGTTAATAGTGCCAATTGCAGAAATCATAACAATGTAAGTGGCAAGGGTCTAGAACGAAACCCGAAAGCCCCTTATGGCGTATTATGTCAGTAAAGAGAGTAAAGGAAAATTGAACAAAATTGGGCACTCCCAACCCCAGCTGCAAAACGGCAACCACGGTATCAGGCTTTGCTGTGGTAGGTCCAAACATTCTAATTGGTGTGTTAGGTCACACTCCATAAAAGGATACAGTTTGGTAAAAAAAAATTGTAAAACAACAAATGCCCAAATAAAAAAACAACCTCCAAGTAAGTTGTGATAAATGATCAGAGAGAAGAAGGTGCCCCAAAAAGTATAAAATAATTAAAAAGTTTAAAAGGTTGTGTAAGAGATACATTTAAAGCCCCATACACACGCTAGATGCGTGAGTGCACAGGCTAGGGATGTGTTCTGTTGCTATTCCATGTGGTGCGAGAGAGACGTCAAGTGGGAGCCAGGTGAGTGGAGAGAACAATTTCCTCGCCCATCGGCTGAGCACTGCCGTACACATGCTGGATTCTCTACAGAGGTGGTAGTTATCAGCCACATTGGTAAAGTTTTGTACAGCGGTTGTACGGGACTGTAAGTTTATTCAAAATTCAAAATCACCACAAAATGCATTTCACAGGCATCAACCTGCTTCATCAGATTAATCCAATGCTGTACCTACCTAAGACACTATTAATTGAACTTATTAAGCGAGTTGATGCCAGTGAAACACACATCGTCTGGTGTTTTTTTAATAAACCTTGCATTTATATTTTTACACCACTGTGTATTCGTGCCTGAAGTAAGTTGTTTTACATTTTAAATGGTTTCCAGGGGCGTAACAATGCAGGGATGCCCAGTAGCTGCAGGTGGCCCGTAGGGGGAGAAGTTTATTTTCCCTGTCCTGGAGACTGACAACTAAGGGCACAGAGAGAAGAAAACTTTCTGCACAATTTGCAGTTCTGATGACTGCATTTGCTCAGCCTCCGATAAGGAATCATACAAAGTTTTTCAGACAAAAATTTGTAGACAGTCCCTATTCAGTGTGCAGGCTCTTGTGTAAAGCGCCCAACCCCCAACCTCTCCAACCCTCCCCAAGTGTTGTGTACTGTAGTGATGCTCGAGAAGTCTGAAGAGCCAGTTCTGCTCCATCAGAGATGGACAGAGTAAGTGTAATATCCTGTGGCTGGTAGCACACTCATCTGTCAGTTTTCTTTATGAAGCTGCAGCCCTTCACAAACCCGTGTATTGCAAATCTATGTGTATGAAAAGAGGGTGAGATTTTTACAGATGGACGTGGCAAACATAAAACAAAGCTTTTGCAAAGTCGTTTGTAAGCTTTGTTTTATGTTTGCCATGTCTAGCTCTATAAATCTCACCCACTTTTCATACACATACATTTGGAATACACAGGTTTGTGAAGGGCTGTAGCTTCAGCTTGTCTCATGCTGAGAAGCTGCTGACAGAAGCTGCTGCAGTGAGAAGTCTCACAGCCTCTGGAGCCAGCCTTGGAGGGCGGCATAAATTAGAAGGGGGCGGAGACTGATGTCTGTCTGCACTGAGAGAGGCAGAGCTACTGAGAACAGCTCTGCTTCTTCCTGTTCTCTTCCTGGCAGCATATTCTGCGATTAGGAAAGTCGTGGAGAGATTAAGATGATTATCTGGACAGGGGGCACTCTTCTTAAAGCTGGAATACTGTAGGAGACCAGGTATTTATAGCCTTAACATGATTTTTAGATAAAATAAGAAAAAAAAAGTCACTTCAGATTCTCTTTAAAGTATGATTTAACACCTGAATTTATAAGTTTTCTAAAAACAGCATACTATGATACAACAGAGTCCCTGTTATCTGGCCTCATGCCTGATATATGTAATTTCCGGTTGCTTGAGAAGTCAAGCAACTGGGGGCCTCCGTTGAACATCCCCATCCTTTCCCTGTAGGAAAGGGAATCCAAAAAGGACTTACAAGAGCGAGCGCCGGTCCTCTTTACTTCCTGCAGTTATCAGCTGCTCTGCTGCGTCTTTCTTATACAGTTCCGATACGTACGTGTCCCAATGTTGATCAGGTGATACACCGGGAGCCATACAAGGATGCAGCAGAGCAGTAAGCAGCTGTAGAAGTGAAGAGGGGGGGGGGGGGGGGGGGGGGCACCCGGTGCTTTGGTAGTGTCTGCTGCGTGCTGCTCTACATAATCATAGAGGAACCCCCCCCCCCCCCCCCCCCATTGTCTTTAGTTGAGACTGCCATCTGGTAGAGTCCTGGCTAGTCTGGTCTGTATTCAAACAAAAAAATAGAACTACAATCAAAATACTTTAGTCTTACTCCACTAAATAATGGGATGGTCCACACTTGCATGAGCATATAAACAAATACAAATCGTTCATGGTATTTTTGAACAATAACCTACATTTTCCAGCCCAACTGAATGTGAATAAAAAATTGTGCAACTGCCTAATTTTGTTACAATTTCTGAAAAAAGTAAAAAAAAAAATCTGAAAAGAAATTGTGATTTTCTTCAATGTTTAAATACATTAAAGTCTTCATGTACAGGGTGAACAGATCCGTGGAGGACGCCATCAATGCCAGCATGGCATACGTCACGGAGCACCTTGACAACCCTGCCTCCTACGCTAGGATCCTGTTCCTGGATTTTAGCTCAGCGTTCAACACGATCTGCCCAGATATCCTACTCACAAACCTGACGCAGCTCAGAGTAGATCCCACCCTTCGAGCATGGATCAAACACTTCCTGACAAACAGAACGCAACAGGTGAAGCTGGGCAATCGCTACTCCAGCGTCAGAATCACCAATACAGGGGCTCCACAAGGCTGTGTTCTGTCTCCACTACTGTTCTCCCTCTATACCAACAATTGCACCTCTTCCGCCGACTCTCTGAAAGTTATCAAATTTGCGGACGACACCACTATCATCGGCCTAATTGGCAACAATGGGGAGCATGAATACCGCAGCGAAGTGGAGAGCATCTGCAACTGGTGCAGAGACAACAACCTTGTACTCAACACAGCAAAGACGGTTGAACTAGTTGTAGACTTCAGGAGGAACCCTGAGAAGGCCATATCCATACCATGACTGCAATTCGCAATTTGCATTAATTGTTAAATAGTATGTGTTGTGCGTCTGTCCTTTTATACTATGTATGCCATGTGTACCAAAACCAATTCCAAGTATAGCTCTGCTGTACTTGGTGAAATAAAACTGATTCTGATGTACCTTAACAATTACTGTACAGAAATGTTTTAAGACCCTCCCACTGCATTTTGGATTCAATTTCTTGCAATATTCATCTCATACTGCAAAAATGCACATTTTCTGACTCCTGCCTGAGTAGTTGCACAGAGGTGTGTGGGCTGAAGCTCACAGCCTCAAAGAGCAATTACAGATCCCCATGATCAGGACCATTGTCCAGTCCCAAAGGGAAAGTTTGTTTTAAGAAACATACTTTTCTTGGTCATTTGAATTTAAAGAGACCAAAGGTTATGGCACTTTGATGCACCTTGAGTGCCAACCATTACCACTAACCCTGTAATTGGCACTGTCCTTCCTATTCCCTAGTCACTTTAAAGGGAACCTCAAGTAAGAGGAATGTGGTGCCTGCTATATTTATTTCCTTTTAAAGGACACCTAAAGTGAGAGGGATATGGAGGCTGCCATGTTTATTTCCTTTTAAACAATATCATGTGTCTGGTATTCTGCCGATCTTTATGGCATCACTACTGTCTGAATCACACACCTGAAACAAGCAGGCAGCTCATCTTCGGTAGTCAGACTTCAGTCAGAAACATCTGATCTGCATGCTTGTTCAGGGTCTATGGCTAAAAGTATTAGTGGAAGAGGATCAGCAGGGCAGCCAAGTAATTTTTCTTACAGTATGTAAAGTACAGAACCTATCTAAGCGATAAGGTGAAAACTAAAGCCTTGTACTAACGTTAGATAAAAGTCATTTGAAATTTCCAGTGAATGACAGATTTCACCATTTTGGATGACAATCGCAATAAATGTAGCTAAACAACAATCAACCGATATTGTGTTTTCTGCCCAATCCAACTGGTGAATCAATTCAAATGACTATTGGGCTTGTGTGTATAAGTCGTTCAAACAACACTGTTCCAGAGCATGCGCTAAAAGTATTAGAGGCAGAGGATCAGCAGGACAACCAGGCAACTGGTATTTCTTAATAGGAAATAAATATGGCAACCGCCATTTCCCTCTCACTTCAGTTGTCCTTTAAGGAACCGGGGACACAGTGCTGCAAGGAGAGAGTGCTAGCCACTACACCACCGTGCTGCCTGAAGACTGTGCGATGTTGCTGGTTTGTATGTTCTGGCTTTTATCTAGCATGTGTATGGACATTAAGTAAGGAGAGATAATTTATGAGGTGTCAAAAGGGCGTGGTACTAAGGCAGCAAAAAAGGTTGACTTTATATGGTGCATGGACCCCTAGGACTTGTATGAGGTGTGACTGACCTGCAGCTGTGACTTCTGGAGCAAGTACGCTGCTTGATGTGTTTGTTGGTGAGATTGCCGGTTGATGCAGATTAGGTGGTAGACAGCAGGGTGTGAAAGCTGGCATTTGTAGGATGTATAGTAGACATGTGGGTGTTTATGTTAGAGAAAAAGAAATACCATCAGTGATGTGTGGAAGTGAATGTTGCTGAAAAAAATATTTATTATGTTTTGCTAAAATGAAGTAAAGTTTGCTTAAAGGGAACCTGAAAGTAAGATGAATATGGAAGCTGTTATGCAGACATCACATTTAAAAGAATGCCAAGACGATAAAGCAAAACACTGATCCTTGTCATACAGACACTTGCTAGGTACAATGAAACTTAAAACATTAATGAACCCTTTAAAAAAAAATGTTTCATGAATGTGACCTAAATCATCTCATTTTCAAGCCCTAAAAATAGATTAAGAAAACTTAGTTAAACAAATGAAGCAAGCGTATTATATTTGGTAATACATTTACTGAAAAAAAATGAATCAATTCTTAATAGGGTGGCATGAATTCACCCCCACCACCCATGGAGTTGTATCTGAACAGGTTGGTTGCCATACTTAGATGTGACAGGAGACAGTCTCTGACCACTGGGTAATGCCACCGCATGTCAAAGGTGACACGTATGGTGTTACCAAACACTACCATTCGTCTGTACGTAATCACAGCCAAAAGATGCTTGTGGCAGGGAGGATGTACTGCTGGATAAGCGAGCAGTTTGGCCACCCATGGAAAAGAGGCCTTAATTACCGTACACCTCCGTAGACAGTGTGATGCCCGTACGACTACAAGTAAAAACAAACAAACGGTGCACATACCATACTCACTTTTTGAAATCCATGAGACTGAAAAAAGGATAAGTGCCTACAGTGTGTGTAATGCTGTGTACACACGTTGCGATTTACCGCCCGATCCGTGGGATCAATCGGGATCGATTTGACATGTTCGATTCGGTTTCATACTTATCATGCAAAATCAACGGCTGTATTGAACGAAACCGAATCGAACATGCCGGAAATAATGAATTGGTCCCGATCAATCCCGCTGATCGAGCGGGAAATCGCAACGTGTGTACCCAGCATAAGGGCATTAAGGAGGCAGAGTGCTAGTTTAATCCTTCTGTTCTGTTGGAACTCAACAGTTGTGTTTACACTTCCTAAAGGCCATATTCTCATACAGATAAAGAAGCACACTTCAGTCCAGGCAGAGTCACAGAGTACCCAGCAAGCTCATGGTGAACCAGAACGCCTAGGAGTGTGTAAGGGGCTAAAAAGGACCAGAAAGCCAAGGCACTGATAGAGGTGTGACCTTGGGAGGCAAGTCAAATCATTTCCTATTTGACGAGTAAGCAACAAGTTTTCCCCAAATTGTGTGTGTGTGTGTGTGTGTGTGTGTGTTTTGTTTTGTGATTTATCTTTTTTTTTGGGGGGGGGGGGGGGACATTTGGCACAAAATTAGTTTGATAGAATTAATGACATTATAACATTATTAATTAATTGCAGGAAATCCTTTACTAGAGGGCAAAATGAATCCTGCATGATACTTGTGTAGCTGGTCAAGCTGTACTCTGATCGCGTACTGTGAAGAACGCTGTAATGTACATTTTGCTTTAAGCAAGACGTGGAAGGAGAGAAGGCTGAGAGTCGTATCTTTGTTGAAAAACCTGCAATATCCTCCTTTTGTTGATAACAAAGGCCTAGTATAATAGTTTAAAAGTAAAATAATCAACCATTTGTCTATGGTTCTACATTGTAAGCAATATCTATTGTGTGTAAACGCAGCGCTAGCTGTACAGCCTCCCTATACATTTAAAAAATCCATGCCTGAAATCAAGTTCAACATCAGGAAAAAATGAGTTCAATTCAATACTATAGATGAATGTTTATATTGCGGCCTTATAGGATTATACCAGTCAATGCCATTTGCCATCAAAACTGGTTTAATGTTCATGCAAGAAAAATGCACTGAATATATACAATGTTTAGTTCATTTTTTATATTGCTTTCAGCAGGACTAGAGTTAAACATTTCCTGCTTTTAGAAACCACCTTTAAAGGAAAACACTATTTGCAATGCAGATGAATGCAGACTGATAAAATTATACGTTCCAGCAATTAGAAATTTTTCAGGCAGGCTATGTGCATACGAAATAACATATGATTCAAATACATAGCCAAAAAAATAAGGAAATATTAACAAAAAAAAAAAAACAGTAAAAAGGGATCAGCCCTCACACACTCCTTTGTTCAATTTCTGTAACCTGTTCTCTTTGTTTGAATAGAACTGATGTAAAACACTGCCCTCAAGTGTCCAACGGTACAAACGGCACATGAGTCCATGCTATGAGCAGGCTAGTTTTGTAATCATATTAGTGATTCAGAGACCAAAATTAGTCTACCAAATGTCTGCACAAAAATAAAAGGCTGGTATAACAGGACAGTTTACAGGGCCTTTGCAGAAGGTGGTAATGCTGTCTCTTTGGCATTAATCCTAGAAAGGCATTCTGGTCTTCTAAAACTGCATCATCGCCGGCAGCTGCTCTGTGCCTCAGCAAACACTGCCTATTAAAAGCTCCATATCATTAAAAAATGTCCCAAAGGGGAAGACTGTTGTTAGCCACTCTGCATAATGGCTATCACCATATAGCTGTCCATGGCAAGGCTTCCACTGCTACAGACCGTTTTGACTCTAAAATAATAGATGATGTAATGTCTAATCTCACAGTCTAAACAAAAAGCAATATTGGTGGATTTTGATTTACAAATGAACATGACAACACAGTAAATTTCAGTTTTATAGAACCACCAGTAACCAGGTCAATCAATCTCCTGGGCTAACAGCCAACACGTCATGTACAAACGTATTTATTCACTTTTTAATGGCATAGGAATAGGTGTTGCAGAGAGTATGACAGCAGCAAGGCAGGCCCATGCTCCAGAGCAGAGCATCCCAACCCTGTCCACAAGCACCACCAACAATGCATGTTTTGTGGAAATCCACAGAGGTAATTAATCAGCTCTGCTGAGACACTAATGATTGTGTGTGGTTTTCTGCAAAATATGCACTGTTGGTACTTGAGAGCAGGGTTGGGAAGCCCTCCTCTAGAGGGCCCACCTAGGGCCCTACTCCAGACACTATCAGCTCTCCCCTGGTGTTACAGTAGTAATGATAATTGTTATGTGTGCTTTGCATAGAGGCATACAACAGGTGGGTTTTGGAAGCAGGTTCAAGGCTGGTTTAAAAAAATTGAAGGCCATGCAGTCTGAAATCTTATAAAACTAGTATACAATGAGATTGAGCTTTGCACATTCCCCGCTACCTTCACAAGAGTCTGCTACACCTCACACAGGATTCCTATGTAAAAAGTAGAGAAGGTCAATAAGATGCAAATAATACCAGCTTGCATGCAAATGTATGGAGCTTGGAACTAAGCCAATCCGATATCACTAGAAGTGCATTTTATTGGCCCAAATACAAACGCCATATAATTTACATGCAAGAAGTATCTTTAGGAGATTTCCATTGTTTGCCACCCACAAGCATAAAGCAGACCACTCTTTTATTGTCAGAAAATATGACTAAGGGCTGGTTCACACTGCAATCACATTGTAAGCGCTAGTGATTTGAAAATCTCTTGCTAATGCAATGCTATGGGGGATTTTTATAAAATCACATCGCTCAAGTGAGAACACACACATATGATTGCCTTATCAAGAGCTTTCCCAATCGCAAGCACTTAATAAAAAGCTCTTGCCGTGTGAGCCAGCCTTGACTCAACACCAAAATGTTCTCTATTGCTGCAAGTGAAGTGTGATTTTAATGGCCGGTTTGCTTGTCTAGTCTAAAGTTTGATGAATTGTAAACACTGTCCAAGGGAAAGCATTGGCCAGTTCCACAGGCTACTGGACACATTAAACTTGATTATCATATTAGGATCCACTAACCCAAAAACCCATTACTTATATAGCGGTAAATGCAATCACTTTCTTAACCTGTCAGGAAATTCATTCTCGTGGTGAGTCATCTGGACATACTACTTATATCTATAAGCATTCTCCTTGTCTAGAGATATCACAATTTTAAGAGGGTTAAGGAGATCAGAGGTGGTAAGCATGGGGTCTAGGTGTCAGGGGATCTCGGTCTCGTAAAACCAGGTTGGGGATAGGATAGATTTATCAGTATCCATTAAGGATAGAGTCAATTGCATGCAAGGTAGGTTGGGATAAGAAGCATTTTACAACTGTAAGATACGGCTTATGCAGGCCACACGAAAAAGGGGACAGTTACAAGTGTGCATTGTAAAAGCCTCTGAATCAGCAGTAAGGCATGGTTTCAGCTGCCATAGAAACCACTCTCCCCGCATGCCCATGTGACTAAAGGGGGAGTAGTTCAGACTGCTGACTAATCATGAGCATCTACAGAAGAATAGATAAGTAGTCATTTTCTTTTTTTTTTTGTCTACAAAATGGCTTTGTGTATAGTACATATTAAATAAAGCTCTATTGATGCATATAAAAAATTGCCAGAACTGGGGCAACTTTCGCCAAAAAAAAGGGTACAATTAAAAGTACAGAAATATCAAACTTCGATTTCTTTCAGAATAAATGCACAATAAATAATGGGTTTTTTTTGCCTGTTTTGCTGTCACTTACAGTAGATAGTGGAAATCTGACAGATCTGACCGATGTTAGACTTTTCCCTCTTCTCATGGGGGAAGAGGGGGGGGGGGGGAGTTCTCAGGTGTTTATTTACAAAAGCATTTACTCAACTGCAGTTGCTCAGTTCAAAAGCTTACAAATATGTGCCAACAAGTACTGAGGCTGGCCATCAACTTTGTATAGACCTGTTAGGGCCTGAGAACACTAAGGTGTCTGCTTTTCAGCATCTGTAACATCGGTGTGTTGCTGAAAAGTCGACAGAAATATGCTAGTGTGCACAGGTCCCTTACAGGGAATGCTTTTGTAAAGAATGAGAGTAATACTGAGAAATCTCCCATGAGGAGATGGTCTATTCCAAAACCTGTTACCTCTTTACTAGCTACTGACAACAACAGAGGGAAAAAGTAAGTTCTAGTGCATTTAACTCTGGAAGAAATGTACATTTTATTTGTATGCTTTGTAAAATCTTTCCCGAAAGTGATCCTTTAACCACCCTGGCGTTCTATTAAGATCGCCAGGGCGGCTGCGGGAGGGTTTTTTTTTAATTAAAAAAAAAACTATTTCATGCAGCCAACTGAAAGTTGGCTGCATGAAAGCCCACTAGAGGGCGCTCCGGAGGCGTTCTTCTGATCGCCTCCGGCGGGCAGAAGTAACACGGAAGGCCGTAATGAGCGGCCTTCCGTGTTTTGCTTACTTCGTCGCCATGGCGACGAGCGGAGTGACGTCATGGACGTCAGCCGACGTCCTGACGTCAGCCGCCTCCGATCCAGCCCTTAGCGCTGGCCGGAACTATTTGTTCCGGCTGCGCAGGGCTCAGGCGGCTGGGGGGACCCTCTTTCGCCGCTGCTCGCGGCGGATCGCCGCAGAGCGGCGGCGATCAGGCAGCACACGCGGCTGGCAAAGTGCCGGCTGCGTGTGCTGCTTTTTATATCATTAAAATCGGCCGAGCAGGGCCTGAGCGGCACCCTCTGGCGGTAATGGACGAGCTGAGCTCGTCCATACCGCTAAGGTGGTTAAAGAGAATCTGTATTGTTAAAATCACTCAAAAGTAAACATACCAGTGCGTTAGGGGACATCTCCTATTACCCTCTGTCACAATTTCGCCGCTCCTCGCCGCATTAAAAGTGGTTAAAAACAGTTTTAAAAAGTTTGTTTGTAAACAAACAAAATGGCCACCAAAACAGGAAGTAGGTTGATGTACAGTATGTCCACACATAGAAAAATACATCCATACACAAGCAGGCTGTATACAGCCTTCCTTTTGAATCTCAAGAGATCTTTTGTGTGTTTGTTTCCCCCATGCACTGAAGTTTCAGGCTGCTCTTTTCTTCCTGCAAACAGCTTTGCCTTTGTTTGTAATTCCTCAGTATGTGAAAGCCCAGCCAGCTCAGAGGACGATTTACCCAGCTTGTAAAAGATAAGAGAGAAGAGAGAAGCTGCTCTAATCTAAATAATACACGGGCAGTGTGCAGAGAGGGGCCTGGAAGGGTGAGTTCATAGCAGAACCACAACACTGAAGAACTTGGCAGCCTTCCAGACACAGGCCGACAAGTCTGACAGGGGAAAGATACATTGATTTATTACAGACTGTGATAGCAGAAAGTGCTGCAGTTAGCCAGAACACATTAGAATAGCTTTTGGAACTTGTAGGATGATAAAAAACAGGATGCAATTTTTGTTACGGAGTCTCTTTAAGCACAGGAAAAAAACAGTACAAACTGTATGCATTTTATGTTTAAGTAATATCATTAAATACAAAATATTCAATGCTTCAAATTTTAAAGCAGTGATATGGAGTCTGCCAAATTTACTTCCTTGTAAACAATGCCATTTGCCTGGCAGCCCTGTTGATCTTCTGGCATAAGTAGTATCTGAGTCAAAACCCTGGAACAAGCATTTGGCAAATCCAGTAAACCAGTCAGCTGAGTTACCTGATCGGCTGCATGCTTGTTCAGGGTCTATGACTAAAAGTATTCGAGACACAGGATCAGGAGGACTACCAGGCAACTCGTATTGTTTAAAAGGAAATAAATATGGCTGCCTCCTTATCCCTCTCACCTCGGGTTCCCTTTAAAACAAGACAATACAATCTCTACTGCACCCAGCACTACTGGAACTTAATAAGGCAATGGATAAGAACGGGCACTGAGACATCTGGTTTATAATGGAAACGCAATCACCTTTTAAAATCACTTAAACCTCCTAAAAGAAACCAAGCAAGTAATATCTATTTGCATTCTTATAGCACCCACTGATCACCATCTTGTTATTTGCATACGCCATTTTCTCCAATAATGGCTGTGCATTCATCAGTAAAGGCATTTACAGAAGACTACACAGGTGGGATGAAAAAGCATTACTCATCATACATTTGCTCCATTCTGCCAGCCGCTATATGTGAAAAGCTTGTTAATCCGATTTCACATTTGATGCTGATAATTAAGACCTCAGATCTGACACTTTTGCCCACAATTATCTCATAATGAATTTCCCATAATTCCTCTAGTGGCTGCTCGATAACAAACAAGTGGAACTTTGCTGGAATGGTGCCACTTAGTACAACATGATAGAAGAATTACTAAGAATACATCTGTATTACGGATAAAATGAGATTTTTCTTTTCAGCATTTCTGTCAGGAGGAAAACAGGTGTCTAACTTCCAAAAATAACTAACACAGATAATATTTTTTTTCTTCAGAAAAGAAAGTCAGTTGTGGTTTCAGCTATATGAATGTAATGCATCATTTAAAGGACCACTATCGCGAAAATCGTAACATTTAAAATACATTTAAAGAAGAGCAGTCAGCCATATCTCAGAAACAAACACATATATAAGTAGATAAATACTTGCTCTACTTACATAACATATGTACTGCACTGTCCACGTTTTGATTTTAGTGATTTTTCTATAGTAAAAAAAAAAATAAATCCTTATGATTCTCCGTTTTAACTGTGTCTATCTTGAAGACACTCCTGATGTCATTTCTTCCATTATTCTCCTCTGCCTGATTGTGTATACATTGCCTGCCCTCCTCCCAGTCTTCAGGCACTCCCACCCAGCTCTGCAATAGAAAGTGCATTGTATCAGCATGAAAAATATTGCCCAATCAGAGAGGAACAGCGGTGTGGGAGGGGAAAACTGGAGGGAAAGAGGATTCAGCTACTTAGGCTGTATTAGTTAAGTCTGAGGGGAAAGTAGAGAAGCAAAAAAAGGACAACCCAGCATGCTCTGCAACTTCCTTTGTGCGGCAGATATACCAAATAAGAGCCAGGGAAAACGGGGAATGAAAGTTGCTCCGTTAGCGAATAGAAGTTAGCGAATGGAAGTTGCTCCATCAAACTGACAAAAAGTGTGCAGTGAACAGGGAAGCTGGCCAGCATCATTATTTATAAATCCTTTTTAACCACTTCAGGATTTTCGGTGCGTATATGTACGCCCCTGAATCCTGAAGTGTATTCCATGGAAACGGCCGCTCTTATGAGCGGCCGTTCCATGTCAGTTCACGGAGGGTCTCTCCGTGAACACCCTGCGAGCCGATTGGCGGCTCGCAGGGTAAATGTAAACACACGGGGAAGATCTTCCCCGGTGTTTACATGTATACGGCGCTGCTGCGCAGCAGCGCCGTAGAGGAGATCGACGATCCCCGGCCTCTGATTGGCGGGGGATCGCCGGCATCTGATAGGCTAAAGCCTATCCCATCAGGCGCAGGACGGAAATCCGTCCTGCGCCGCTCACAGGGGGAGGGAGAGGGAGGGAAGGGGAAGGAGGCCAGGAAGCGCTGCGGAGGGGGGCTTTGAAGAGCCCCCCCCCCGCAAGCGCAAGCAGCCGGCGGCGATCAGACCCCCCCAGCAGGACATCCCCCTAGTGGGGAAAAAAGGGGGGGAAGTCTGATCGGCCTGCTGCTATCTGATCGGTGCTGCGGGCTGGGGAGCCCATGCAGCACCGATCAGCAAAAAATAGCGTGGTACAGAAGTGGTTAAAGAATGTCTTTATAAAAACTAAAAGCCTTGCTGACCTACTACCAGAGCCGGCCTTTGGGGGTGGCAAATGGGGCAATCGCCCCAGGCCCCGCGCCTGAAGAGGCCCCGCACTCTCTGCAGCAGTGGGTAGAGCGGGCAAAGTAGTTAAAAACTCACGTTTCTTCCTCCGATGCTCACAGCTTCATTCTCTTTCCTGTGCCGGCATCTGTGTATTGGTAACAGTGCCCCCTGTGGTGACATGCGGTCACGTCATCCCAGGGGGCGCTGTTACCAATACACAGATGCCGGGACAGGAAAGAGATGGAAGCTGTGAGCATCGGAGGAAGAAACGTGAGTTTTTAACAACTATGCCCGCTCTCCCCACCGCTGCAGCCACCTTCCTATCTAGCATGTACTGCAGGCACCTATCTAATCTATACTGCAGGCACCTATCTAATCTATACTGCGGGGCACCTACCTATCTAATCTACACTGCGGGGCACCTACCTATCTAACCTGTACTGCAGGCACCTATCTAATCTATACTGCAGGCACCTACCTATTTAATCTATACTGCAGGCACCTACCTATTTAATCTATACTGCAGGCACCTATCTAATCTTTACTGCAGGCACCTATCTAATCTATACTGCGGGGCACCTACCTATCTAATCTACACTGCGGGGCACCTACCTATCTAACCTGTACTGCAGGCACCTATCTAATCTATACTGCAGGCACCTACCTATTTAATCTATACTGCAGGCACCTATCTAATCTTTACTGCAGGCACCTATGTAATCTATACTGCGGGGCACCTACCTATCTAATCTATACTGAAGGCACCTATCTAATCTATACTGCAGGCACCTATCTAATCTATACTGCGGGGCACCTACCTATCTAATCTATACTGCGGGGCACCTACCTATCTAATCTGTACTGCTGGCACCAATCTAATCTATACTGCAGGGCACCTATCTAATCTATACTGCAGGGCACCTACCTATCTAATCTATACTGCAGGCACCTATCTAATCTATACTGCGGGGCACCTATCTAATGTATACTGTGGGGCAACTACCTATCTAATCTGTACTGCAGGCACCTATCTAATCTATACTGCGGGGCACCTATCTAATCTATACTGCGGGGCACCTACCTATCTAATCTATACTGCGGGGCACCTATCTATCTAACCTGTACTGCAGGCACCTATCTAATCTATACTGCAGGCACCTATATAATCTATACTGCAGGCACCTACCTATTTAATCTATACTGCAGGCACCTATCTAATCTTTACTGCAGGCACCTATCTAATCTATACTGCGGGGCACTTACCTATCTAATCTATACTGAAGGCACCTATCTAATCTATACTGCAGGCACCTACCTATCTAATCTATACTGCGGGGCACCTATCTATCTAATCTGTACTGCAGGCACCTATCTAATCTATACTGCAGGCACCAATCTAATCTATACTGCAGGCACCTATCTAATCTATACTGCAGGCACCTATCTAATCTATACTGCGGGGCACCTATCTAATGCATACTGTGGGGCAACTACCTATCTAATTTGTACTGCAGGCACCTACCTAATCTATACTGCGAGGCACCTACCTATCTAATCTATACTGCGGGGCACCTATCTACCGTAATCTATACTGCAGGGCACCTTCCTATCTAATCTATACTGCAGGACACCTACCTATCTAATCTATACTGCAGGCACCTATCTAATCTATACTGCAGGAACCTATCTAATCTATACTGCAGGCACCTATCCAATCTATACTGCAGGCACCTATCTAATCTATACTGCAGGCACCCATCTAATCTATACTGCGGGGAACCTACCTATCTAACCTATACTGGGGGCACCTACTTATCTAAACTATACTGCAGGCACCTACCTATCTAACCTATACACAGTGTGTGATTTCACAGTGCGTGTGTGTGTGTCCACAGCATATGTCTCTAGGCCCCGCATATGACACTCGCCCCAGGCCCCGCAAACTCTAAGGCCACCTCTGCCTACTACCTTCCTACTAACCTTTAAAAGTGGACCCTGCCCATTTGGGCCTGCAGTCTCTAAAGGTGGCCACTAACTGTCAAATTCTTAGACACAAATTGCTCAAGTGATCAGATCAACGCAATCAGAAATAACATGCTGTAATACATTGATTACTTCCCCATCAACAAGCTAATCTTTATTTCCTACCCATCACAACAAATTCTAAAAGCAGATTTCCCAATCAAAAAAATTGTTGTCTAACAATCGCTTTAAGAATCGTTTGCAATTGATTGGGAACATCACCCGCTTGTACCAAATGATTGCATATGCAAATGCTAAGGACATTATTTTGTTAAAGTTGACTCCTTTAAAGAGGAACTGTAGTGAAAATGACAATGAATAAAATTACTTATTTTTTACAATATTCATGCATAGATCGTTACCCCTGTCAGGTGATCTGTATGGAACATTCTTTACTGAGAGTCCTATGCACAGAGGGAGGTGTAGCTTGCTTGGCAGTTGGAAAAAGCTGTGATTTACCGCAATGCAATCACAGACAGGAAACTGTCAGGTCCATGGTCATGACATCACACTGTGGGGGGTGGGGTTTGAACCACAATAATAGCCACACCGATCCCCCCCCCCCCCCCCCCCCGATCTATTTGAGAGATGGTAAAGATTTGTAGCGGTAAAGGGGGTATCAGCTACTGATTGGAATAAAGTTCAATCCTTGGTTAAAGTTCCTTTTTAAGCACTTATGCAGGATTTAAATATGTTATACGACCGAAACATTATTCTGCTTATTGAACAAACCCTATATGCACCAAATAAGGAACAAGGGGCATCAACTGCAGCGTGGCCTTTAATAGGCCAATAAGTCTAGTCATGACATACTCTGGTCGTACAGATTGATTTTTACTAGTCATGCATCAGTTCTAACAGAGGTAATGGCACTGTGCATAGGACAATGGAAGTGTCTGGGAGAATGAAATTGGCGGCAAGATGATTGACAATATGTCAGAATGTGTCTCATAGGCAGTCTATGACTGGAAGGGAATGGCCCTTTCACTGTACAGGTACTCACAGGGTTGGCAACGACTTAAATCCTAGGCATATCTGTGTATGTGATCAGCACAGAAATGGAACTGGATATCTTTTAAGGGCACTTGAAGTGAGAGGAATATGGAGGATGACATATTTATTTCCTTCTAAACAACGCAAATTGCCTGGGGATCCTCTGCCTCAATTACTGTTAGCCATAGACCTAGAACAAGCCTGCATATCAGGTGCTCTGACTTAAGTCTGACTAGATTAGCTGCATGCTTGCTTTATTAACCACTTGCGTACCGCTGGTACGTATGTATATATATATATATATGCCCCTGTATACATGCACTGTTTATTTACCGCCGCTGCTCCGATCGTCGTGTTGCTCCCGTCTGCTTTCGCTGCTATGCTGTCTTTCCGTGTTGGGGAATGGGAAACAGCTGTTCCCAACCCCGATCACCGTGCTTGTGATAAATACAAGATACTTTAGTGCGTTTTTACTGCGATTTTCAAGCGATTGTTTGATTTTATTGTGTATGTATTTTTCAATGATTCATTAATAAAAAGCAAAACAAAATAAAAACCAGGAAATCACAGGAATATCCCACAGCACTGCATTCGGCATGTGATTTTCTTGCACTCCAACAAAGTAAACCTGAGATGGGGCAAGAGAAAAAAATATGTATACCTGGGGCTTCCTCCAGCCCCCTCCAAGCTTCACCGTCCTCAGCCACCTGGATCACCTGCAATTGGCCTCGGAAGGTCCCCCAGTCTGGGGCGTACTGGGCATGAGGGTCCCGGCCACAAACACCCTCCCATTGCCTTAATTGTTTTGCGACTAGGCAAACACTCCCGCACTCCTGGTGACAGGGTAACGTGTGCGGTCAGACTGAGCCTGCGCCGTCTGGCCCCGACTGGAGGACGTTACAGGGCCAACTGCCAAAAAGACTGCATAGTCAATGAAAGGAACGGGTTCCTTACCTTTGCCTCTGAAGAAGCGTTCTTAGCGAAACAGCTGTCAGGCATCCCCTCACCCCCACTGTGTACCCTTGCTGTGTTCTACACCGTGGATTAAAAAGGTACCACATTTTTGCTACTAAAGTGCATCTGCTCTTTTCTTCCTCATATGCAAGTGTATGCTTCTGAGAGCACGTTTTCAGCACAGAGTACTGGATCCGGTGCACCCAATGTCTTCTGCCCTCATCTAGTGCCAGCCTTTTTTCTTCTCTACATAGTGCACAAAATGTTCTATTTCTTATAGCTGTACTACACATACAATTCAATATATCATAAGTTTATTTTCGCTTCAGGTTTGCTTTAAGGGTTAGTCTTAGATCACTTTGAAGAGTAGACATGACTACAGTCCACAGAAATCCCTGCAGCCCCGTCACCACACACAATCTGTCCCTCAGATAAGCTTAGGCAGCACCTACTCTCCCCCCTTTGGCACTATCCACAATCTCGAATATGGCTCACGGCCCTAAGCGACCACTTTGGACAATGATACAAACAAGGTAAGACAAATGGCTTGCTGAGGCAAGCAAAATGTGACTAATCGAGTTCAGTTATGATGCAGTCTCCAAACATTTCTTTTCTCCCCAAGTTTCAGATAAAAAAAAATATATAATCAGTTGAACAATACCTGCAGTAGAGAATAATAAGACAACTATTCAGTGATAATGCCAGATATTGCCCCTATACTTCAATAAGGAATCAGAATGAAACTACAGCCAGTAATTACACACTGCTGTTTTCTTCAGCTTTATTGTTCACAAGAGCTACACGCCAGCATGGCGACTGAATTAAACTGCCAGATAAATTGGTTCCTGGCGGAGAGTTGCAGAATTCTCAAAGCACACATTTATTTGTACACTTTTTTTTCTTTTAATCGATGTTCGTTCCCTTTATGTGTATCTATGTGTAAATCACACACAGTAAAAGAATGGACCAGACAAATGATGCAGTAGTACACACTGCAAACACACAAAGATACTCTCATACACAATCTCCTTAACCCAAACCTAAATTAGCCATATTAACATGACATATATAGTGTAGTTTGCTATACAGGCCCCATTTCAGTAAGGATATCAAATTTTGCATGCATTTCTCCATATGCAAATTTTTGCATGTGTCTGCCCCCATTCTCCTCTGTCCCCCTCGGTTATCTTCTAAAGGCCCCCCGAAGCTGCTTCCTGGTCGACCAGGTTGGCGAGTACTGCGCAGGCGCTGCCTAGCGATCCACGTCCTTGATCGCATACACACACACACACTACAGAGTTGTGATGTTGTGCACATGCACAGAGCGCGCCCAGCCACGGCTGTGCAATCAAGGAGGCTCTTCGCCGGGCAGCGTCTGTGCACTACTTACCGACCTGGACAGCCTGGAAGTAGCTTCAGGAACACCCAATGGGACTGTGCTGGATGTTACCACAGGTTCTCTTAGCAGAGCTGCACTAGATTCAAAGGGAAGACCAACCATCAGCAATGCCCTGGACACATTAGCTCTAATCAAAAAGAACCCCAGCTGAAGCTCAGGTTTAAAAACACATACTCAGCTATGGAGATGGAAGCCTCTAGATCCTCCTGGGACTTCCCACGCTGTCCTCTGCCAGAACCCTCCTGCCAATCAGACCATGCTCCTTTTCTGGCACGAGAGCACGGCCTGTGCATTAGCTTAAAGAGGAGCAACAGCCCCATTCAGATTACTGACAAGCCCTTGTTGGTAATCTTTGGAGGGTCCTCGTTCAGCGGTGGGGGGCCAGAGGACACTGTGGGAAGCATCTATAGGATCTATAGGAGGCTATACTCTTCTTAGGTAAGTATGTGATTTTCTATCCAAGCTTTGGCTTGGGTACACTTTAAGTTGCAGAAGATTGTATATCAAGCTGGGGAGCACACATGTAGTTTTTCACGCCTTTGCAAACCAGCATTCAAGTCCTTAATTGCCCACCCTTAATTGTGACATTCCATAACTGTATACATGTGGCTGTCTCCATAGGTTAACATGGTAGTGAGTATAGAAGACAGTAAAATGCCCTCAAAGTATGTCTAAACAAGACCTTAATCGGTATTAGTTTTATCATTATAAACCCTGCATACTTACTGTATCACTGCTAAGCTCCTTACTCTGTATTACTCTAAATAAGCATTATAATCTTGTGTTCCATTTATGCCTTGTTTGTGTAGCATTAAAGCTGGTTTCGGAGGCAGTTGACACACACACTTCTAGCGCTGACATATGGAAAGGCTTTTGCTTTTAGTTAAATCGCTCCCCCTTTCGTTACCACTTGTACGTCCAGAAAAATGTATATGAAGAGGCTAATTGATGTCTCTGAGCTGTGCGATAATGATAAAGTATTAAACACATCAAGACTGCTGTAGCTTATAATGGAAAATACATGTGCTGCGAGTGATTATTCCATCATTATCAATCAGCATTGGTTCCTAAAAATAGCAACAACGTTCCTTCGTTACTAGGATTCCTGGTAATCTGGGCTCGGAATGTTTCCCTCGCTCAGAATTCCACGCCGTATGTGTTCTTGTAAACAACAACTGAAATCCAATCAATTTTACATCACGCTCTTCATTAAGACCGCTGGAGTAAATGGCTTCAGATGGGATTCTATGTACAGTTCACAAGGCTGGCAGGGCCAAGCAAATAAAAATGACAGGCGGAAGCTTCACACAAAGAATTTAATCACCAAGCTTGCACTCTTAAAATACTTTCTTCAATGCTTTTAGCATCTGCTGCATACAGGGCACTCTCAGCTGCATTATCTGGGAGTAATACGTACCGGCTATAATAATAAAAGACAGCGCTCTCGCCTTGGAAAGGGGAATATGAAAGACACGGCTTATTTATTAATATGGACTAAGGCGCTATACCCCATGGCAACCACGGAGAAATAATCATAGTACTGTAAGCTTAGCAATTTGAAGTCCTTGTTGACATGCTTTTGATTAAAATGTGTCAGTCCATACGCCTAATTTTATGTCCCTGTGATTTTATCTATCTAGACTCTTTTATTAAAGCTCACTCCTATAATAGAACATACTGGAAGATCAAGGAAAAGGAAGTCAAAAGGGGCCAGCGCCAGGTACACCCATTACTCCACATACAACGAAGCTCCACTTTAAAGTCCCTGCTGTAGTGTGCAAGAATGATACCAGCATACCAGAATGATACCATTTTTTGGTTAACTTAGAAGTAAATAAAAAGTAAGCTTTCGGCTAATAATAAGCCTTCTTCGGACTTTATATCCAATATACAGGAACGAAGTCGGAAGAAGGCTTATTAGTGAAAGCTTACTTTGTATTTACCTCTAAGTCAGCCAATAAATGGTATCATCCCAATTCAAAACTTCTTGCTTTTACTGATGGCTAACATGGTACAATACTCTACTGCTTCTACTATACTGTAGAGTGTAAACAGTTACTGTGCTGCGTCCATGGCCATATTTACGCCACTGCCCAACTTTCTTGTGGTTCCTCTTTCATGTTCAGCTGCCACCTTTACATTCCACGAGCAGACCCTTCTTCCAAAAAGCACTGGCACCTGTCATCCCTCCTTCCCGCACCATAGAACACCACAAAATGAGCAGCATGTCGGTACATTGCTTATTTCTTGAACTGTCAATGCATTTATGCATTTATGGTTAAGGACAACAGGCCTCGGGCCTGTGTACCTAGCTTCACAGCCCCAGCTGTATTACCACTGCTGAAACCTCGCTTATAATGGTGTGGCTTCCTCCGGTAATCTGTTTGTGATGTCAGCACGTGTGCAGCAGTGCACTAGGGGTTGGGGGGGGGGGGGTTTAAAAAGTTACATCCCACCAACTGAGGGAGATTCAGTACCAACAAGAATGTGCATGATTTGCTGCTCAAAGAGAGAAGACAGTAAATCAGAAAGGCCTCATTCACACTGCACGCATTTCCATCCGCCTTTTGGAAACGCGTGCAGGCAGACACGCACGATAGCAGACAGTGCATAGAGTGCACTGTCTGATGTTCACACTGCATGCGTTCCGGACCTGTGCGGCCCGGGAACGCATGCTGCATGCATTTTTTGCAAAAAAACCACGTGGTTGTCCCATTCCCTTTTCAGTGATGGGATCAGCCACGCAACGCACACAAACGCGGATGGCGTGCGTTCGCATGCGCTGCATTCCGCACGCATGGCCATCCGCGTTTGTAATGTGAACGGGGCCAAAGGAAACTCGATTCCCCTGTCCTGATTGTGATGTTGGACTTTGCAGTCACGATTTTAAAAATGATCATATCCAAGATGTCTATTAGACTAAAGGTGGCCACACACGATACAATAAAATGATCCGATTTTACGGCAATTCGATAAAAATGATCGGATCTCCCGAAATAATCGAAAGCTTTTCTTTTTATTTGACTGAAAAATCCGATCGGATTTCCCGTTCTCTTCAATTTTTATCGATCCGGAATGCCAGATATTTTTCTTCAATCATTCTAAAGATTGTATGGTGTATGGTAGATTGCCAATTTATTAATATATACACCATAGCAATTTTCTCAGTTTCCAATCATTTTTATCATAATTGGGGAAAAAATTGAACATAGGTGTGTGGTACATTGGTCATATTTTTGAAATGTTACAATCAGTCAGAAAAATGTATTGCAATTCTTAAATTGAACAGATATTTAAAAAATTGTATGGTGTGTGGACACCTTTAGACAGATTTAAGTGAGTTATTCCTAAGAATTATAGGCCTATAATGTAAAACAGCAAAACTGAATGCAAAGCAATGTACCACTTTCAGATGCAAAATTCCTGACATAATCAAACCTCCAGGAAGGTTAAGGACATCTATTATATTTCCAAAGCACAACTGGGAATTTAATTTTGTATATATACGACTGTTGACTGTGGCAGAGGAAAACTGATCAGGATACAAGTGTGATGGCATCAAGTAACAAAAGTTTTTAATGAGCATTTTCCCAATACTAGTTTACGCTGCATGGCAAAAGTTGAATTATACATTACTGTGGCAAGTAGACTTGAGAGGCTGGTATTACATTTTCAGCGGGGTGCCCACCTTAAAGAGGAACTCCAGTGAAAATAATGTAGTAAAAAAAGTGCTTCATTTTTATGTATTATGTAATTATGTATAAATGATTTAGTCAGTGTTTTGCCCATTGTAAAATCTGTAGTCTCCCCGATTTACATTCTGACATTTATTACATGGTGACATTTTTACTGTGGGCAGATTATGTAGCTGCTCCTAGCTGTTTTGGCTGTTAGAGACAGCTGTAAACAGCTATTTCCTGTCTGTGAACATTGTTACATTGTGGCAGTTTGCCCAGAGTACCGCGGTACTCAGAGCTTCTTGTGGGAGGGGTTTCAGCACAAAATCAGTCATACAGCGCTCCCTGATGGTCTGTTTGTGAAAATCATTATATTTCTTATGTAAAAGGGGGCATCAGCTACTGATTGGGATAAAGTTCAATTCTAGGTTGGAGTTTCTCTTTAAGCTATGTTACTTGTGCTCATGGTGAGGTACAAATATCCAGCAAGCAGGGCGAGAGCTGGGCACTCGGTGAACTTCAAGCTTTTTTTCTCACAGGTTATGGACACCTAGACGGACAGGTAAAGATAGAAGTGGGGGTACAGACAGCGGCCTGACTCCCGTTTCCTCAGAGGCCCATGCCCAAAGTCACATTGTTTTCTACTGCCCACCAATACACAATTACTTCACCTCCCATGTAACCTCTCCTGACCTCAACCTATGCTCCCAAATCTGTCCTATCGCCCCATTGATTTACCTCTTCTGACCTCCATCTTCTTGACCAACCCATCACTTATCCCCCCCCCCCCCCATGCAACATCTTGCTGTATACTTTTTCTTCCAATTTTCACTGTCTGAGATGTCCCATGCCCAACAGGCACAGATCTTCTATCTAGCTCTTTATTCTATTTGGTTTCAAAAAAAATTTCCCCCAATAAATCTACATACTTTTTTCCTCATGTCTTAACTTGTATTATGTATGCATAAAAATAAAACATGAAATATACAGTCATATAAGACTGTCTAAAGGTACATATACACCTTACTCTGTCTATATACACATTTATTATAAAGTACCCCAAAAATGCAACGCGTTTCGCAGGCCATGCCCGCTTCATCAGGCAATAAACGTGGGGACAAACAGAGGCGCTATTCCTGCTACTGCTGAAATTCTGTTTGTCCCACGTTTATTGCTTAATGAAGCGGGCGTGGCCTGCGAAACGCATTGCATTTTTAGGGTACTATATAATAAATGTGATTACTATTATACAGACAGTCTTTCGTGTCTGCTTTATGGAGGTAAAATTTCCAATACAAGGATCGCACACACGTCGGTAGGTAGGCTGGTGCTGGACCCCCAGGCAATGTGCAAGTAATTTTCATGAAGGAGTCCGCACACAAACCGTAGAAGCAATAAACGTGAAGTATTTATTCTCCCATCACATACATGTGCAGACACGGTCTGAACAGCTTAGACCTAAGTATGTGATGGGAGAATAAAAACTTCACGTTTATTGCTTCTACGGTTTGTGTGCGGACTCCTTCATGAAAATTGCTTTATGGAGGTAAGTCCACCGCTTCCTCCAAGCAAATTTTAAAGGTTTTATCCACTTTTACCTTGCTGGCACCTCTGTTCTCCTTTTGCTGTACCGTGTCCACCCCTGGTGGAGGGGTGATCTACCCCTTTTCTGATCTACAGAGAACGACTTCTTAATCCTGAGTGAAGACAGGTCTAATCTCCTCACCT
This sequence comes from Hyperolius riggenbachi, assembly GCF_040937935.1. Lineage (NCBI taxonomy): Eukaryota > Metazoa > Chordata > Amphibia > Anura > Hyperoliidae > Hyperolius > Hyperolius riggenbachi. Next base: position 177,449,002 of record NC_090648.1, read on the forward strand.
ACCTATACAGTGGTTTCCTTTGTGGTAACCCACGTTTGTGAGTATACTCTTCTCATTAATTATCTTTACTACCGGTATATTTATGCAGAACATACTACACTATATTGGGCTCTCGGTTTCTCTAACTTTATCCTTCACCACCTTATAAAGGAAGGCCAGCAGGACACTATTCAGGAAGTGCACAGAGGCCAGTGTACATGTTTGACCATAAATCACACTTAATCCACATTGGGTAATAGTACATCCTCTGAACTGCAAACGTTTTACCTTACTTCCCCATCCTTCTCTGCCCCAACTGCCCCCCCCCCACCTTCCCCCAAAGGGAAGGGGGGGTGAGAAACGGTTAATAATCTCTTGGTTGATGCGTATTGGAAACCCCTCCTTATGGGACCCTATACCCAACAACAAACCTCCAACATGAAGAGCCCCCTAACCAATCAGCCTGGACAGCTCACTACTTAAGCAAGGATAAGAATAATTTCAATAAAATAATTATACCAAACATCCCCTGCAAACTCCGCCCCCAACACAAAAAAACAAGGGATGGGGGCTAATTCCATTTCTAAATGCCACAGTCAAAGAAAAAACACTTCACTTAGCTTTTATAAATACTCAACACTAAGACAATACAAAACCACTCATACCCAAACTCACTATTCCAAACCACAAAACATCTGTCTTGCCAGATTTCAGAAGTAGTGGTACACTGTGCGCATTGTGAGTGTAAGCAGCAAGTATTTTATCTTCGTAAACTGTATTTCTAACACAAAAGAGCAATCACAAAACAGTAACAATACTAAAAAAAAAAACATATGAGGAGAAAATATATGAGGAGAAACAAGATGTTTAAATCCATTTTCAGCACATAACATCGAAATAATATAAAACAAATGTGTTTTATTTTCCTTTTATACAGAGGTCACATGTTGAATCAGAATCCTCTTCAAAACATTCTGGCAAGATTGCTGTTTTTAGAAGTGCCTTATATGCCTTTTACAGATGGTTTCAATATTGGATCATTTGCCTGACATCCAGGCTAACCTCAAAAAATAGATTTTATACGCATCAAGCTGTCAGAAAAAATGGGGCTGAGGGGAAAGTTCTGAAATATATTTTACTGCTTAACCTTCTTTCTGGAAGTAAACCACCATGTTTTTTTTTAAATTTAAATCTCCCCAGTCCACTGGAAGAATGGCATAGATGGAAAATGTTCAGAGAGGTATGGTACAGTCAGTAGCAAAGACAGCTATATTGTTACATTCTGTACCAAGATGGGCAGGGCTTAGGGCTCTTTCACACTAGAGCCCTAGTCATCATTTTGTAAGAGAATATAGGTGGCACCACACCAAAAAAGGAGTATCAATACAGGGGATTGGTTAGGGCTATGTGAAAAATTAAACAAGAGGACACTAAGGCTGCATACACACTAAGACGTTACAGGCGCACGTTAGTGCGCCTGTAACGCTCCCCCAACGCACAGCAATGTAACACAAGTGGGCTGTTCACACAGCCCACGTTGCGTTACATGTAACGCTGCACGTTCTCTGGAAAGTGCAGCATGCTACGGCGTTAGAGCAGCTATAGCCTCGTTAGACTGTTTGCACATGCGCAGTGGGGGGCGGAGAGGAGGCGGGGAGAGCCAGCTACAGTAGCCGCGCACATGGCTACTTAATATTCACTGCACTGGCGGGCGCTGATTGGCCGGCGGGACCACGTGATGCGGAGTGTCTCGCTCCGCATTACGTGGTCCCGCTGGCCAATCAGCACCACTCTGGGAGACCTTATAGGAATCGAGACGCCTAACGCGGCTCACTCTACCGTCCTCACTTGCAGCACCATACGTTGTGTTAGGTGCACGTTATGCGACATTAACGTAGCACCTAACGCAACGTCTTGGTGTGCAAGTAGCCTAAACCACTGCTAAAAACACCATGGCAAAACAGTCTAAATGGGTTAGTACATCAGTGCTGCATCTACAGGTACCCAAACCAACTCAAAAACTGTCCTTCAGCCATTAGACTGTGAACTTGTCTCTCACCTGGGAAGCTACCAAAATGTGATCACTAAGAAACAATTCTCCTACCTATCACAGAACAGTTTGTGCTGAAATAAATCTTTTTCCAATATGCCAGTGTCTTGTCATCTGGAAAGGTAAGAGATTACCTCTTCTTACCCATTAAGTTACATATATTGCACATAGCTTATAGATACACCACTTTGCCTCCACCGCAGTTATTAGTACTGTCCTCTATACAGTCTCTCATTCAGTCCACAGAACCTAAGATTTATTCAAGGCCTGTTAATAGCTGTAGGAACAACTTAACACCCTGAATTGACTTCAAATAAATTATTGAGGAAGAGATCTCAGACATCCATCACCCGCGCCAACCTGCGACCTGGACCAACTAAGCACATGCTGAAATGCCTGAACCGGTTTGAAACAGCATTTCACAAAATAGTCAATTGCTCTCTGCAAGCAGGGAGGTTCCCTACCTCTCTAAAAGAAGGAATCATCAAGCCCCTTCTCAAAAAACCGTGCATGGATTCAGATGCAATGAGAAGCTTCAGACCTGTCTCCAACCTCCCCCCCCCCCCCCCTTTCTAGGCAAAGAGCCTAAGCTGGCGGCTTCATCTGTTACATTGCCGCCGGCTTAATTTAATGAGATTAACTCACTTTTGATACATTTGGCCGCAGCGAGACGACCAGAAAATACATGAATCTTATGGAAATCATTTCATTTCTAACATTGTCCGCAGGGGCACGGCCACGTCACGTTTTGACCGGCCAGATCCCGAAGTGGCCAGACTTCGGGTTCTGGCCGTAACATATACAAAGATGCTGGCCAGCCTCCCTGCTTACCGTACACTTTTTTTGGCAGTTGGATGGAGCAACTGCCATTCACTAAGTGCTTTTAAAAATAAAGAAATCCCTGAGAATGCCCCATAAGGAGATGGTCTAGTCCAAAATCTGTTGGTTCTGCCAGATGTCTACTACTTACTGTAAGTCACAGGAACATAGGAGTAAAGTAATGCATGTCTCATTTTACTCTGGGAGAAATGCACTTCTTACCTGTATAGGTTTACATATATTTTAAATTATAAGATTTTCGCGACAGTGGTCCATTAATAATGGACGTGCACACATGATCAAATTCCATTACAAAGCATACTGCATATGTTATTTTCTTTTAGTAAATGATGAGAGTAAAATGATCCTCCTCATTTGCTGTTATGTCCTTTGTTTTAAACATAAGAGACATTTTTTTTTCCTCTCCACTTGATCTTTAATGATTTATTAGCATCCCCACAGTCCATGCTACACAGAGCCCATTCCAGTTAAAAATCAATGCTGTGTGTGTTAGAGCTTAAATGACCAAACGCGGGATATTCTGCAGGATTTAAGCTCTCACCAATGACCACATTGTAATGTTCGCTTCTTCAGTTTACGGCTTTCACATCAAAACAGTTCTTTGATCATTCCAGTCTGCTAAAGACCAAAGGTAACACAGAACATCTTGTTAGGCCTCAGCACATTTTGCCTTGTTAGTAACCACCTACAGAAAGCCCAAATTAGGTTAGGGGATGAAAATAACATTGTGCTAGGCTTTCTTGTCAACTGCAACTCTAATAAGAGTCACATTAAACATTTTCACAAATAAGCTGCTGGTTACGCTGGCAGCTGTATGGTTAAATCTAGGAAATGCAGACGCACATTAATGCAAGACCGTTCTATGCGGCAACCAAATTGCAAAGGGCGATACTGACAATCTAGAGAGATATTTCCTTGATTTAGAACACGATCTGCAAAAAGACATCCGTACAAGAATGCAGAAAGACACTGAGAACTGTTTGGTTTTGTTTTTTTTAAGTTGTAAAACAAATGACTTTGAAACAAAAATTACTGCTAACGACCAAGACAAATAAGGTGCATCCACTGCTCCTGTGTTTGTCTCCTTTGTGTGTGTGAGGGAGATTGTGTCATTATTTTCCCTATGGTGAGCTATCAGATGCATGAGAGGCCGAGGCAGCATGCACTTTGCTCAGACATGGTCCTCGGAGATGCAGTATTGACTTCACACGTCATAGTCACTTTGTTTCCTCTAAGCACCACTTTGTGAGGTCAGAGGTGATTTACCGATCGCAACAAAAGGCTCAAGATGAACTATTGTGGTTGCGCATGAAGGAAGTGCGCAATTGCTTATTCCCACAGCAAAAACACTTTCTAATGGTAATATTTTAACACCGGCCAAATTTCCACATGGAGAAGACTAGGTAATACCATCCGAGGGGCGTGGAAACGCAGATAGCTCATCAAATTCAACCAGAGATGAGTTCATCCTTAAAGTGAACCTCCAGACTAAAAATCTACTCAGCAGAACTGAAAAGGCTTGGTGTTTCTTTAACAGTTTCACAGCATCAGAACTTTGTTTTTCATACCAAAAGCCTCATTTTTAGCTGCAGAGAAGCTAAGCTCCGCCCCATCAAAGAAAACTGCCTGGGCATCTTTCCCCTGATGCTGGGCAAAGCATGATGGGATTTCTGATGTTGTTGTTCTCATTACCTAGCAACTGGGAGGGGTGATCAGAACACAGGACAGTGGGAACTGTGTCTCATGCTCCCTGTCACCTTCTTTCAAGCAAAAAGATGGCTGCCCCCATGAAATCACAAACCTTTGCCTGTTCTTTTAAAACAGGGTGGGTAAGAGATTATATTACCTATCTATTTTAATTAACATAACTAATGTAACTTAATGACAGTATGTTTATTTAGGCTGAAGTTCCTCTTTAAAGAGAATACTGCATGCCCAATATTGGTCATCATTTTTTGTCTCATTTCTGTCTTAGTTTTCATCTAGATGGGGTGAAATGGCGGTTTATTTGCAATATATACATTTTCCCATGTAACTGTCCTAGCCAGCAAAAGCATCTTCAGATTCTCAGGCACAGCTTCCCATTGGATAGAAAGGCTTGGGAGAAGGGGACTTTTTCATTTTTTTTTTAAAAATAATAACTACAGACAAATGACTAAAGTTACAACGTTTTAAAGATACAGACAAAGTTGTCTTTAGGAGCAAAATATACAACATTGTTTTGTTATTACATATTTTTATGTTACCTACATTGTATTAACTGTTATAAGTAGTTTAAAACACTTTTAAAGCACATTGTTAAACAACCAAAAAAAAACTAAGTTTATACTACATGACCAAATACAGAGTTGTCTGAAAGTAAAACATTTTAAGTTTAAAAAAAAAAGTTCAATACGGGTCAACAGCGTAAATGCACTATGATCATCATCATTCTTTGCACTTTAGTCCTCTTATTGTCTGATTATCACTACAAATGTTCAGAGCAAATACCTTGGCTAGCAAACATAGGGAGTATTAAAGAGGAACTTTAACCAAAGATTGAACTGGCAGCCAGCATGTAATACGCTGGCATGACGCGATGTTGTGTCATGTGACGCCCTGTTGTCCTGGAAATGCGGGGCTGGATTAGATCAAGTGAGTTTTAAGTTCCCTTGTTTTTGCCTGCTCGCGACTCTGCAGGAAGAGAGGGGGGGAGGAGAAGAAGTTTCCCGTAGTGTTGCTTTAGTTTGCCCAGCACTGTTTTAGATCCTATACGGTCTTCCCAGTCCTCTCCATTTCATCGTTCCCCCGCTGTTTCCCGTTCAAATCTCCTGCCTTGTCCCGAGTGCTTTAGAAAATGGGAGGCTCTGTACTGTGCATGCATGAGCGTGCACTTACACATGCGCAGAACAGAATCGCTTGTCTTTTGAAATACTAAGAGACCCAAGAACTTCTGAAGTCTGCCTGAGGTGGGCTGGAGACTTATTTAACATGCAGGTTGAATAACTTTACCAGGGGGACAGCACTAGAACAAGATCTCCGAGAGAGGACTGGAAAGGCGCTAAAAACTTCTAAAAAGTGGATCATATCATATTCATTTGTAAAAGTTGGTTTCACCCTACTGATAAAAAAAAAAGTTTTAAAAGAACATATCTTGAGAAAAATGTTATTTTCATTACTACTGTATACTATTCCCACCACTGGCACAATCACAGAGCACACTTTGCTTTGTAAAATATTTGGATGTACTTGCCAAGATCTTGCAGTTTTCCATGGTAACATTAAATTCTATGGAAATAGGAGTGTGCCATTAGCAGACTTCAATTGATCACACAACTTTTCTTTTTACTTCTGAAAGCTGTGGAGCCATGTCTAAACATGAGTAATAACAAAAATACAGGCCGATTTCTGTTCCACAGTGTAGAAACTTACCATAGAAAAAATGACTAGTTTTTATAGGTACACTACTGGTCAAAAGTTGTTAACCTCCTTAGCAAGAACCCAGAGTCAGGCTCGGGATGGAAATCCACAGCCCAGAGCAGTAATCCCGAGTTGGATCCATCTTAGGTGTGGAATGTGTAGGGCTGCTGCAGATCTATCAAGCGGTATGATTTTTAGGGTCTGAAAGCTTGTGAAAAAATTGCACCGCTTTTGGAAAAAAAAAATCTAAAAATAATCATACCGCCAGGGAGGTTAAACTCTCAATTTTTTCCATCTTTCATTGAAATGTAAGCAGTTAGCTTTCAGAGCTGAAATAACCTAGAGAAATAGGGGGTGCAGGCATACGCTGTGACCTTACCTGATGCCTACCTCTCCCCCATTCTCCTTTCTGCCCCCGATTCCTGCCTAAATGTGCATGCGTATGACGTCACTACGCAATGCACAAGACATCATATACATGCGCAGGGCGCTCCCGGCCACGAGCACACGTTGTAGGACATGCACAGCCTGGCCTGCGCCTGTGCAGTAGTGCCCACCTCTGGCGACCCGGAAGAGGCTCTATGTTATTTCGGCTCTGGTATCCATGAAATGTCTCATTGTACCCTTGAATGAAATCATGGGACAAATAAACAATTGTGGCTAAAATATAAATCATGGAATCCATGCATAAACCAAAATGAAATCTAAATGTCTGTCTCACCACCTTTAGTAGATATATTTGCTGAACGCACTTGTGGCATTCTTTCTTCAATGGAAATTAAATATTTTTAAGAAAGTCCCCACAACAACTTGCAAAAGTTTTCCAAAAACGTGTGGCACTAGTTGTTGGGTTGGCCAGACCTCTTCCTGTCAGAGGGTCCCCCAGTCTGAGTGGCTTTGATGGTGAAGGAGAGTGTAATAGCTGGCACCTTGATGTCCGTTGGAATTTCTTTGTAAAAAAAAATAAAAAAGACCTATGGGTTTAAGTGTAATGATGGTCTGTCTCTCGCTATTTTTTATAGTAACACTCCACTTTCTGCAGTGCAATACTGTTCATATAGGCTCTTGAAGGTAGGGTACCACAGTGTGCTCCAACACTACTTTTATGCAGACAGGGGGGGTTGTACGTAATCAGGAAAAGTTGGGACACCTGTAGACATTTGTAGAAACAACTTTCAAAGCACAGTCAACCTAAATTGCTGCAGAGCAGCTGTAAGCTGTAAATCATTTCTTGTTCCTTGCAAAAGGCCATTTTGTATTATTCTGAAGTGTATATTATTATTCAGTCTTGGGTCAGTCTTACCTTTTTCACTAACTCTATTTAAGACTATTAATTGGGTTTGAACTGCTTGAATTTCAATAAAAAATGGAAACATTGGGGAGCTCTAAAACGTTTGACCAGTAATGTAAATAACTGGAAATAAAGAAAAAAAATAATCATAGCCACCCGATACAAGTAGACTTCTCTCTTAAGCCTCTTCTCCCTGTTCCCAAAGTGTTCACACTAAGGAAGTGGCTGGACCCCACTTCTGCAACAGCCCCCTTCTCCACTTGACCACACACCTGACTCAGTCTCTTCCCCCACATGACCCTGCTTCTCCCCTTAATTATGGACTTTTGGCTGTAAACAGAAGTGCCCAAAACCTGGCAGCCCGTGAGCATGCCACACACAATGACCTCATCCTGCACGTGCATGTGTGCACAGAGAGTGAGTACAAGCAGAAGATAAGCCCCTTGAAGGAATGTGAATGTTTGTGGAGGAAAGGGGTAACAGCAGGGAGTAAAGCTTTGTGCACACGCTACATAAAACTTGTCTCAGGCAGCCATTCTGCTTTGATTTGGATGAGAACTAAGTGTGTGTACAGCTGTCCCGACACCACGCCAAAAGAACCAGGGTGCCAGAAAATCACCCTGGCAGATGTTGGCATTCTGTAAATCCAAAACAATGAGAATAATAATCTCATACAAGCACACAGTTTCCTTTCTAATTCTGCCTAAAGTATGTGCCAGTTTGGTACACAAGAGCGACATGTCTGTGCTGTGCCACTTTTCCACAGTGTAACCTACAGATTCAAGCTTGTTCATGATGGGCAACACAGATGGAAGGAGAGAGAAGCCTAGTACACATGCCTGACTTAAGTCAGCTGAGTAGGCCGATAACAACCGCCTCAGCCAATAATCAGGTGTGAGAACGACAGCTGGCGACCTGCAAGCAATCCGACGGGTGGATATACTCCTCCCCAGTGATGCCGATCCCACTGTTTGTGCCGGTCCTCTGCCTGACGAGTGATGTCCCCCACCCCACATAGCAAAACAGCACGTTGTCAGACATGCGTCTGTGCAGACCGGCCCATCGATGTCGACCAAGGGTATCAGGTCCAGATTCCCGACAGAAGACATCCGTCACAGGTGTGTATACACCGTAAGGCAGTTTATGTGCAGCATTATTGTTTTCTCTGGGAACAATAGGTTCTCTTTAAAGGATACCCGAAGCCTCCTAAAAAAAAATAAATAAAGAAAAATGACACACTCACCTAAAAAGAGACCCTCTAGAGTCTTCCCAATCCTCTCGCAGTCTCCTCATTCCCCCGCTGTCCCATTTTAATTTCCCCCTGGCTGTGTCTTCTGGTTTCTGCTCACACGTGCGCAGTACGAAGCCACTCGTCTTTGGACATACTCTGAGACCCGAGTACTTCCAAATTGTTTAGAGGAGACCTGAAAGACTTTGAAAGTCTGACCAATGCAACAGGTGCCCGGCGGTGAATCGAGGGGATGCAGCAGAGAGGAACGGTAAGGCTCTAAGGCAGGGGAAGGGAACCCTCGGGAGCCAGATGGGGCTCTTTTAATGGCTTTATCTGGCTCACATACAAATCAGTAGGGGTTGATTCACTAAGCTACTCTGCTCAAGCAGCACAGCTTAGTGTGGCAACACAACTAATATGTTCAAAGTAGGCACGCTACTGCTGTAGTATGCACTACTAACTTACTCTCAATTCCCCCAAAACTAACAGCTGTCACTTGACAGGCAGCCTATTGGGCCAAAGTGTGGGGATCTCGTCCTACAAACTGAACCAACCCCCAAGTCAGCTAGCTAATTGTACAAGCTGTTAGTCGGTATTTCTCCTGTCTGGGAAATTGCTGATGTTGCTGAGGCCCAAGAGAAGCTGAAGACGGGTCTGACACTTCCGCTGTCCGACAGATCAACTGTATATACATCTCAGTGGCAACAGGGACGTGCGCCCTCTGCTCCGCATGCACACGGTGCCAGTTTGAAACATATTGTACGGCTCTCACAGAATTACATTTTAAAATATGTGGCGTTTATGGCTCTCTCAGCCCAAAAGGTTCCTGACACCTGCTCTAAGGGATCCAGAGCCTTCCCATTTTTTAGGTATGTACCTTTTTTTTTTTTTTTTTTTTTTTTTTTGAAGGCTACCGGTATCTTTTAACAATAGCCATGGGAATCATCAGTCATTCAGAAAAGGTTATTTAATAACAGTGTAGGTGGCTCTTTTATGGCTCTGAAAAAGTTTGTATCATAAGTTTTATCAGATAAGCTTACTTAACTTAAAGTTGAGCTGTCAGCCATACTATATCAGAAAAAAAACATTTATAAGTAGATAGATGCTTGCTCTACTTACATAGCATATGTATTGCACTGTCCACAGTTTGATTTTAGTGATTTCTCTATAGTAAAAAAAAAAGAGAAAATCTTTCTTGGGATTTTTCATTTTGTCTGTGTCTATCTTGAAGCCAACCCTGACATAATTTCCTCCCTTATTCTGTGTATCATTGTCCGCACCCCTCCCAGTCTCTAGACACTCCCACTCAGCTCTGCAATAGAAAGTGCATTGAGATATATTGGCTAATCAGAGAGGAACAGAGGTGTGGTAGGCGAAAGCAAGAGGGAAAGGGGCTTCAGCCAATCAGGTTGCATTAGTTAAGTCGGAAGGGAAAGTAAAGAAGAAAAAAAAGAAAACCCAGCATGCCCTGCAACTTCCTTTGTGCGGCAGATGTACCAAATAAGAGCCAGGGAACTTGGGGAATTATGTTTTATGGAGAAGAATGATTTTTAACTTTTGAATTGCCTAGTTAGCATCCTTATTACTTGTTTACCAGATAAAAATAAAGAATTGATTTTTCATTTTGTGCCCGACAGTAACTCTTTAAAAGTTAGGCTGACTTGCACTATAATATTAATTGAAGCCTTATGACTCAGAAGTATGGCTTTAAGGCATGTATGTATACTGCATCTGATTGCATAGCTGCACTGAACTAGTTAATTTAGAAATATCCAAATAATGAAATTGCCTTCTGCTGCAATAATCACTCATGTTTACTTTTTAACTGATTGAGAAGATCAAGTTGCCCCCACAGAGGCTTGCTTAAGCTCTGGAAAGAGACCAGCTGAAAAAAGAAAAAAGTATTTCGCACATCTGGAAGAAATTTCAACTTTCCATGACTCGCTTTAAGTTTTGGAAACTTAATTTGCACTATATTTCACATCAGCATATGGCAGACAAACACGTGCTATTTTTAGCCCATTGTATCTTTTGATTGGAAGTTTACAAAATGCCATAACATATAAGAATCAGATTCTGGTAACATTTACAGATGTTGCTGTATAAAATCAAAGCAGACAGTGTGATATCCCTGTATGTTCTCTCAATTATCTGTTCCATTTCATCATATACTCCAGAGGAAACTCAGCAAGGAAGCATCATACTGAAATATAATCCAACTTAATCACAGGAATAGCAATACGAATATATGCATTTCAAATGCACTGAATCAGATTATCAAAGCTACAGATCTGTGCATTAAAATCAAATTAAACTTTCTACCTTTCTTGTAAATATAGACAACCTCTTCTGTACAGAATTCACACACAAGAGACAAGAACTCTATTTTTTCGCAGATGGACCTTCTGCAGACCTCCCGAATATGGCTCCTTAAAGTGAACCTGAGCCGAGTTAAATTATTTAAAATAAACACCTGAAGTACCTGCAAATGCATATTACATACTTACCTCACCGTCAGTTCCTCTTAGAAGCTCGCCATTTTCTTCTAACAATGATTCCTCCCTGTTTTGACAAGATTTTGTCAGAAATGAAATATATCAGTTGCTGTCAGTTATATATCAGTTGCTGTCAGTATAACTGAAAGGTCAACTGATGAGCAAGGTAATTTCCTTGTTTCTCTATTGCTCAAGTGGGCGATATTAACTGTTTAACAGTGTGTTAACCTGGAAGCTGTTAAGGTGTCACGGCCATTTTCAAAATGGAGGACAGAAATTCCATTGATCACAGTAGACAAACAGGAGAGGAGAAAAAGATTGATGAGTAGACTACACTGGAGGTAAGTATGACCTGTGTATGTTTATTTTGACTTTTAATTTTCAGTTCAGGTTTGCTTTAAGGAACACAGCCTTTTTTATTTTGTAATCACTGCAACTGGCTCACAGTGATCACAGGATCAGGAGCTTATAAAATGGGCTCTTGACAGGCACAATGAACTTAGCTGTCAATAGAGGGTGAGAAGCCAGCATGATGAAAAGTACATATTTTACAGCACCACCTGATGAATTAGACCAGGTAATGTAGTATTACCGATATCTTACTATTGACTTACCGATCCTCCAATTCTAACACTAATGGCCCATACTCACGGGCTACAATTGTTGCCGCAACACGCGGCGCGCGCGTGAGTATGAGGCGCAACATGGGCGCGCACCCCGAACCGTCGCTCGTCGCTGCTGTCGCCAGGCGATTGGCGAGGTAAATCGCCCGGCGACAGTTGCCGCACTGACTCCCTGTTGCAAACTTCCTGCATTTGTGTTCCTTGATAAATAGGCACTCTGTTGCTTCGAAATGTTGGATTGTGTAATATTAGCAGCAGATAAAGACTTTTGAAACCTCGTGGAGTGCCAGTCCATACTCATTTCATTTGCCTAGGTTGATCCAGTGACCACGGCCTAAGCACCCACATTACCTCAGGGCACATACCAGAGAGTGCACGCTCAACCTACTACTACTAGTGACTTGAAGCTGACAAGTATAAGAATGTTTAAGCCTAACACACAAGTCAGTATTCACTTACGATTGACAAACTATCAGATCAAACAACTGAAAGTGAATCTTTCCTCCCTATTCCTTTAGATTGTAAACTCACAAGGGCAGGGTTCTCTCCCTTTGTGCCTTGTAAGATGTTGTATCTTTTGTTAATCACTATATATTGTTACTATAACAACTGTATAGTATTGTATACTCGCAGGCGTTGTTCATTTTATAGTAAATCGGCACAATTAACAAAAATTGCAGTTATTAGACTCAAGCCACAGTACGGGGAGAGTGCAGTAAGTAAACAGTACAGAAGTAGAATGTAATGTAGTAAGATTCTACTTCTGCACTAGATGGCAGTGTAGGAAGGCAGGAGAGATAGACTTCTGCTATTAAAGGACACCTGAAGTAAGAGAGATGTGGAGGCTGCCATATATACAGTACATCCTGTTGATCTTCCACATATCAGTAATGCCTGATTAAAACACACCTGAAACAAGCATGCAGCAAATCCAGTCAAGTCAAACATCTGATGAGCATGACAGCCAGGCAATTTTTATGCTTAAAATGAAAAATATAGCAGCCTCCATATCCCTCTCTCGTCAGGTGTCCTTTAAGTGTATATTTAAAAAAAAAGATATTAAAGGCTAGTTTCCCTTTAAATAGCCAGACAAAATCACTGAAGACATATTCAATACAGCTTCTCCTCGGATAATTGTTCATTCCAAAGGATTTCCATATCTGTCTGTCAGCTGAACAAAGACAGGAGACAAGATTTTTTTTTGTATGAAACTGCAAGAGTCCAACTGGGATACAAAGTCCCAGAGTGCCCAGAACAAAGGGAAAATCTAGTTTGAAAGAAAGGCAAATCAGAAAGAAAATCAATAATGCATATACTGCATTGTTGATTAGAGGCAACTTTTCAAGATTTCTGTGAAGAAAGATCTAAAAGTATAGTTTTATGTTTAACTTAACGTGTGACACTTTATACTGTGTGATTTGCTCACACGGCTCAAAGCAAAATCAACCATTTTATCAAGTGCCAAGCGATTAGACATGCTAGTAAATACTTAAAAGCAATGAATAATCAAAACAATGGCCGCAATTCTGGTAGCTGTGTGAGGTAAAAATTTTTTGTAGGTAAAATATCTCATGAGGAATTTTCCTCTTTTTTTTTTTAGCAATTCTGAAAGATTTTTCTCCATTTCCGAACATGAGGTAAAACATTTGGTAGAACATAAGGTAAATGCATAAAGTAAGGTAAAACATGAGGTATTTCAGCAGTAAGCATGCAGTAAATAAATAACAGTAGTCTTTAATTGTCTTCCATAAGTTAGGATAGTCTTTGGAAGATGTTTTTATTTTGAGGGGAGAATGTGTATTTGATTATGTAGCAACCTTTGAAAAGTATATTTATAGGCATTCTCTATAAAAAAAAAATCCAGTAAATATTTGGAGTTTTCTTTCTACTATTCTTTTCTATTACACAGCCTGAATAGGAATGTCACTAAAACAGCAATACAAACTCTGCTAAAAACTGCAAAATGCATTCAAATTGACTTTACCTCCAGGTACAGGCAGGTCTTAAAATGATCGGTAAATTATGTGCTAACATGCCCCCTAATTTCCATGAGAATAGCTATTTTCAGTAAATTACCTCATGAATTAACTCATAATTTACCTCATGAGGTAAAATGACTAAAACCTACCAGAATTGCTAAATGTCATTAACTCATGAGGTAAATTACCTCACATGAGGTAATTTGTTTGATAACCCTGCCAGAATTTAGGCCAATGTGTCAAGAACTTGCAGGAATTTGATTAAATCGAATGGAGGACTCAAGTTACACAGTGCCCTGCCACTCCCTGCCAGTCAATTCCTGATTGGAATAACGGACTTCCCAAAAGGCTGGCTATTGGTTGCCCATGCGCACTAGCCCTAACTCTTCCCTATGCTACAAAAATATTTTGTTTGGTTCTGTCCTAGACACTGTTGGAAGACCTACTTGCTTTCCGTCTTGACAGGATGGCAATTCACCCAGAAGTGGGCACAGGACAGGTGTGTTAAAGCGGACCTGAACTCAGAGCTTCCTCTCTGCTCTATAAGATAAGCAACAGCATATTAACCTTTGAAGAAAAACATTTATTTTGTTACAGCTGATAGAAATCCTACAATAAACCTGCAGTGTGTCTACGTCCTGCTTTCATGGAAGCAGACATAGGGTTAACATCCTGTGTTTACAAATTAGCTGCCCTGCCGAGATTCCTGAGCTGACACAGCTGAGAGATCAAATTACACTTGTGCTTAGTCAAAGATTAGGGGGAATTAGACATGCTAACTCTCTAAATACTTACAGGGTGAATTTCTCTGCTTTCCTTGTGTCCTGTGCAAGCATTTAGGTCCACTTTATTTATTTCTTCTTTTTTTTTTGAACCATGTATAATCTGCAAACAGAACCTGTTAATGCTCGATATGTACCCGATATTGATCATTAACCGCTTAGCCTGGATTGGCCTCCACATGCTGTAATGTGCTGATCCTGAAGTTTGACTCTTGTGTGGAGCCAAACATAATATGAGATAATTAATTGTAATTCTAAACATCACCCACGTCAATGTGACAAAAATTGGTTTCGCTCAGCTGAAAAACAAAATAATAGCTATTGGAACTTTAAAGCCCTGTCTTGTTACCAGCATTTGTCCTCAGCCAAATTATTATGAAGTATTTATATAGCGCCAACATCTTCCTCAGTGTTGTACAGAGTATATTTATTGAGCAAAAGACACATACATGTTACGGGTCACCTGACCCTTCCTCAAGTGTCAATGAGGAAGGGTCAGGTGACCCGTAACATGTATGTGTCTTTTGCTCAATAAACAAACGCAAGTTTGAAGCCTGTGGAGTGCCTTTCTCAAATCATTGGAGTTCACAGTTTACAGTTTGCAGGAGTGGTGGACCTGCTGGGAAAGAGCACCGGCTCCAGCTACCTTATCAGGTGAGCGATAACTGAACCAGCCGAGTATACGATTGAAGTTGTACAGAGTATATGTCACGATCTACATCTGCTGGTGATTTTGTGAATTACTTGCATGAACTTCCTTCTTTCCACCAGCAGATGTCAGTATTCTCCTCGGAAGATTTCACATTAAGAGCTTCTACCTGCCCACCAGCAGAGGGCCCTCTTCTTTAAGAACTGTGTATGTTACAGAATATTGCTGGGAGATCAGTCACCTGACCTTCCAGCAGCAGCAGCATTTAAGGCCAGCATGAACTATGCTTCAGCGCTAGTTCATTGTATCTGCGTTCCTGTGTTCTAGCCCTCTGAGCCTGAGTTTAGCGGCCTTTGTTCTTGTATCTAGAATCCTGTTCCTATTGCTTACTCGTGTTTTGACCTGTGCCAGCCTTGTGACTATTCTCTGCCTAGCGATTATCTTGTTGTGTATGATGATCTGGTTTATACTCTGCTTGTATGACCATCCATTTGCCTGATGCCTTTAGTAATGCGAATTATCTGTGTATTGTATATAATCTGTATATTGCTTGTATAGATCATCCTGGGTTTGGGGTCTGTGTGCGCACATTTGTATATACACTGGGTTACTCTGCATTGTTACCTTATGCAGAGTAGGCTAATTGTATGTACTCCAGATTGCAAGGGTATGCTTAGAATACATTTGTCTGCAGGGAGATTGTATTGCATATCTCAGTGTATGCATTTAATGCACTTGCTTACAGGGATATTGTGTCATATTACTTCTTGTATATTCTTGCATGTTTGTATGTTGAAGTGCATGAGGTTTGTGCATGCAACACATTTATCTTCCTATTTTTTATTAATAAATTACCTTATTCATGTATTCCTGGCTTGATCTCTCAGTTTTTCCTCATTAGTGACATTTCCTGCATTATTGCATCTTGTGCATTGCCCATGTTGTTTCATGTGCAATGCATAAATGCAATTCTTACAGTATATAGACTTATTAACTGTCCCTCAGAGGGGTTCACAATCTAATCCCTATCATAGTTACAGTATGAAGTTTACATTTTTGAGGTAAGCCACTTCTTCTTTACACATTTTACTTGTTTTTAACACCGTTTTATATACTTGGACGTCTCTTACGCAGCTTAGCCTTAACTCCTGTCTGCTCAAAAATTGGGCAGCTTATCACTAAGTCAATGATAATTATGAAAACCACCATTTCTGGAATTTGATCAAAAACACTAAAAAGCCTTAATTTAAAAGAAAAAGATAAACATTTTACAAACTTCATCCTACCTGGAACATTTCCAAATTAAAATATTTATGACTTTGTATAAAACACATATTACAAAACAACAAAAAAAGTGTTGGCAACAGCATGTTAGTACAGTACATGAAAATGAACATCAGAACGTACCCAACACGTTGCCTGCAGGAACTTCATCCAAGCCTTCTAATTCCCGACCCATGAGGAGATAGAGATTGTCTAAAGTGCAGCAGGCCATGTGCGGGATGGAAGAGATGTCAGCAGTGAGGGGGCACTCAGATGGCAGCTAAAGGGAGAAAAGTAGTGTTATGCTGTGATTTTTTTTTTTTCATTCTTATTTTGAATTTTATTCAGAAATCAGAACACTTGATAGAAACCCAAAAGTAATAAAGTGGATTTAATGAGGATTATTGTTGATACAGCAAGTGGAGTAAACAGTCCCTTACTAAGAGAATTTTCATTTAGAAATGCCCATCAGTGTGCCAGAACATTTCTACACACACTTATCTCAGGGGTTGCACACTTATCTCAGAGCTGCACACTCCCACAGGCACACTTATCTCAGGGGCTGCACACTTATCTCAGAGCTGCACACTCCCACAGGCACACTTATCTCACGGTCTGCACACTCCCACATGCACACTTATCTCAGGGGCTGCACACTTATCTCAGAGTGGCACACTCCCACAGGCACACTTATCTCAGGTGCTGCACACTCCCACATGCACATTTATCTCAGGGGCTGCACACTTATCTCAGGGGCTGCACACTCCCACATGCACACTTATCTCAGGGGATGCACACTCCCACATGCACACTTATCTCAGGGGCTGCACACTTATCTCAGAGCTGCAAACTCCCACATGCACACTTATCTCAGGGGCTGCACACTTATCTCAGAGCTGCACATTCCCACATGCACACTTATCTCAGGCGCTGCACAAGAGAAGTGTACAGCCCCTGAGATAAGTGTGCATGTGGGAATGTGCAGCTCTAAAATAAGTGCAGCCCTTGAGATACGTGTGTCTGTGGGAGTGTGCAGCTCTGAGATAAGTGTGCAGCCCCTGAGATAAGTGTGCATGTGGGAGTTTGCAGCTCTGAGATTCGTGTGCATGCGGGATTGTGCAGCGCCTGAGATAAGTGTGCATGTGGGAGTGTGCAGCTCTGAGATACGTGTGAATGCGCACTTATCTCAGGCGCTGCACAATCCCGCATGCACACGTATCTCAGAGCTGCAAACTCCCACATGCACACTTATCTCAGGGGCTGCACACTTATCTCAGAGCTGCACACTCCCACAGACACACGTATCTCAAGGGCTGCACTTATCTCAGAGCTGCACATTCCCACATGCACACTTATCTCAGGGGCTGTACACTTCTCTCAGGAGCTGCACACTCCCACATGCACATTTATCTCAGGGGCTGCACACTTATCTCAGAGCTGCACACTCCCAAATGCACACTTATCTCAGGGGCTGCACACTCCCACATGCACACTTATCTCAGGAGCTGCAAACTCCCACATGCACACTAATCTCAGGGGCTGCACATTCCCACATGCACACTTATCTCAGAGCTGCACATTCCCACATGCACACTTATCTCAGAGCTGCACACTCCCACATGCACACTTATCTCAGGCGTTGCACACTCCCGCATGCACACGTATCTCAGAGCTGCAAACTCCCACATGCACATTTATCTCAGGGGCTGCACACTTATCTCAGAGCTGCACATTCCCACATGCACACTTATCTCAGGCGCTGCACACTCCAGCATGCACACGTATCTCAAGAGCAGCACACACATGCATTAACACTTATTTCTAGAGCTGCAACTTCAGGCATGTACACTTACCTCAAGAGCAGCACACTCCCGCATGCACACTTATATCAAGAGCAGCACACTCCTGCATGCACACTTACATCAAGAGCAGCACACTCCCGCATGTACACTTACATCAAGAGCAGCACACTCCCAAATGTACACCTGTATCAAGAGCAGCACACTCCTGCATGCACACTTATCTCAGGAGCTACACACTCCCGCATGCACAAGTATCTCAGGAGCTGCACACTCCTGCATGCACACCTATATCAGGAGCTGCACACTCCCGCATGCACACATATCTCAGGAGCTGCACACTCCAGCATGCACACTTATCTCAGGAGCTGCACACTCCCGCAGGCACAAGTATCTCAGGAGCTGCACACTCCCGCACGCACATTTATCCTGCACAATCCCGCATGCACACTTATCTAATTGCGCTGCTGCACATTCCTGCATTCACACTTATCTTAGGTGCTGCTGCACACTCCTGCATGCACACTTATCTTACGCGCTGCTGCACACTCCTGCATGCACACTTATCTAATGCTACATACACACTTGAGATAAAAGTCTTTGGAAAAGGCAAGATCACAGACCAATTTTACCCCATTCCATGTAGTAGGAGAGCCATACTCTACACAGTCTATTCTATGGAGCTGCACTCCCCATCAGATAAAATTTTTGCAAGATGCTGCACACAAAGATGCCCGTACACATTCAAAAGATTATTATCTGCAAAAGATCTCTTCCTGCAAAAGATCCATGTGTCTCTAATACTTTCAGCCACAGCTCCTGAACATGCATGCAGATCAGGTGCTTTGACTGAAGTCAGACTGGATTAGCTGCATGCCTGTTTCCGGTCTGTGATTTAGCCACTACTCCAGCCAAAGAGATCAGCAGCACTGCCAGGCAACTGGTATTGTTTAAAAGGAACCCTCCATATCCCTCTCAGTTAAAGTGGACCCAAATTAAAAATACAAGATTTCAGAAATAAAATCTATTTTCTAAATTATAATAATAAATAGCAGCCTTTTTTCAGCTGCAGGATGACAAATATACAATATTTAGCATTTATTGGAGGAACCCCTTCCTTCCTTTCAAATTGTCGGGAAAAAAATCCAGCAAACTGGAGGAGTAGGTGGTGTCTGGCAATGGAGGAATTGCTAATGGCTGCCCCCAGTATAACCCTAGTTATGAAAAGAGAAGGGTGAAAAGCATGCACTGAAATGCTCATAGGCTTGAAGGAGTGTTTATTTAGCTTTGTATGTGTCAGAGTGGTGCAACAAAATATTTATAATTAAAAAAAATGTTTGGTTTTGGTCCACTTTAAGGTTTCCTTTATCTTAGGCACGGCACACTCCAACATGCACGCTTATCTCATCAGCTGCACACTTCCAAGAGATAGATGAGCAGACTATGCAGGAGGTAAGTATGACGTGCATGTTTATTTTGACTTTTATTTTCAGATCAGGTTTGCTTTAAAAGGGCATTGAAATCAATTAGAAAGTGTAATAGAACGCGGAAAAGCCGCCGCATGTACTGACAGCAAGGCGGCTGATTCCGCGTCCAGCGCGGCGGTTTGCACGCAGCAGCATGCGTCTGGTGTGGCTGGGTCTGTTAGTTCACACAGATTGAGGAATGCGCGCGCTGAGAGGCAGAACCTTTATGACAGCCAAGGAAGGATTTCAGCTGACCTCAGAGCAAGTGACTATTGGTTGATCACTGATGGGTGGCGCCGGAGAGTGCCGCTCTATATATAGTTACTGCTGGTCAGTCTCAGGTTGTCTGCCGTTGCGAACACTTATGTGAAAACACTCAGACCTTAGTCAGATCCTACAGTGTGTTAGAACCAGGAGGACCTGGGAATTCACACTGAGCCAGATTACTTCTGTGTATCATTGTGTTATACTTCAGACTAGTTCCAGGGTGTCGAGACCACGGACCACACACCCAAGATTAGGGACTCCTTGTTATCATTGTGTTATACTTCAGAGTAGTTCCAGGGTGTCGAGACCACGGACCTCACACCCAAGATTAGGAACTCCGTGTTATCATTGTGTTATACTTCAGACTAGTTCCAGGGTGTCGAGACCACGGACCTCACACCCAAGACTAGGGACTCCGTCTTATCTTTGTGTTATTCTTCAGACTAGTTCCAGGGTGTTGAGACCACGGACCTCACACCCAAGACTAGGCATTGTTTTGATATCTGTTATGACCTATTGCTTTTTTGACTATCCCTCTGCTTTCTGATTCGGTACCTACGCATATCTGATTATCTGTTGCCAACCCTGCCTGCCTTTGGATACCGAATCAGCCTTCTGTCTCTGTACCTTGTCTGTCCATGTGTTGCCGACCCGGCTTGCCCGACCTTGAGAGCTATCTCTCCCCATTAAGAGATAGTCTCCAGACCTGCCAGTGATATCCACCTTTAAGGTGTCACTCACTCACAGGTCCTTCCTACTTTCAGCCTGGGGCTCCACCCCTTTAGAGGTCTCAGGCTGCTGGAAAGCTTTCGCACTTCCCAGAGGGCGGTATCGATCATACTGCCAAAGACCACCTGCTCCTCGGGTGGCCCAACTCAAAGTCATTACTGTTGCATCCAAACACTCACACTATATAGGTGTCCAGAGGTTAGTTATACTTGGATTATCAGGGATTCTGCAGATCATCAATAATCAGGTATATATCTGTATTCTTGGTGATACTGCAGATCCCCAATAATCAGATTATCTCTGTGTGCTAACACCGATCGTTACAGAAAGTTTATACAATGTGTCCAAATCCAGATTTGCCTAATAGTAAATAATTTATCAATGTTGAACACATTGAACTTACAAACAAATTCAACTCACAATCTCCTGGAACGAAACATGTTTGTAAGTAAGGGAACACCTTTATTATAAAACAGCAAATTCGAAACTCTCAATGATCACCTATTCTTTCTATTTCATGAACTACAAATCACATCAAATAGCAATTGTAATACATAAAATATTTTCCATGCTCTTACTTGTCCTGTGCTTTTTTTTTTTTTTTTTTTACTTCCTTGACCCTGACTACATCATTAGGCCCCAATAGCAGTAAGGCACTGTCAGCTGTTGTTAACAATTACTGGGTGGTCAATTTTTACACATTTTTAATCTGTACAAATATAAAACAGCATGATCTATCAGATAAGACACAGTTGGTTTACACAGGTTGCTTAAAGAGAACCCGAGGTGGGTTTGAAGAATATTATCTGCATACAGAGGCTGGATCTGCCTATACAGCCCAGCCTCTGTTGCTATCCCAAACCCCCCTAAGGTCCCCCTGCACTCTGCAATCCCTCCATAAATCACAGCCACGCTGCTGACAAACAGCTTGTCAGAGCTGGCTGTGTTTATCTCTATAGTGTCAGTCTGCTGCTCTCCCCGCCTCCTGCAGAACTCCAGTCCCCGCCTGCATCCCTTCCCTCCCTGCTGATTGGAGGGAAGGGACGGGGCAGGGACCGGAGCTATGCAGGAGGCGGGGGAGCAGCTGAGACTGACACTACAGATGTAAACACAGCCGCACAGCACGGCTGTGATTTATGAGGGATTGTAGAGTGCAGGGGGACCTTAGTGGGGTTTGGGATAGCAACAGAGGCTGGGCTGTATAGGCAGATCCAGCCTCCGTATGCAGATAACATTCTTTAAACACACCTCGGGTTCTCTTTAAAATACGTTTTGCAGATTTCATTACACGAGGTATGAAAGTTTTGTGTCTCCAAAAAGTAAAGTGAAAGTCTACCTTTGTTGAGAAATTATCTTTCTTTGGATTAATGACACATATATCAGATTTCTTGCTTTGGATATACATGAATTCAAATGCTCACTTACTTCACAATCATTGCAGCAGACAAGGTAAAGATTAGAGTGTCCTTCTAGTCACCCAGTTTGTGCAGGTGTGAAAAATAAGCAATGGCTTTTGTCCTGTGCAGGTCCCATCTCATGCTGGCTGCTCCGGCCCCGAAGCATCACTCTGGGCAGCCAGCACAAGACGGGACCTGCTGTTTTATATGCCTGTTTTTTGATATCGTAAATGTGAGTGCACTACTTTAACATTTCTTAAGTCTTACCTTTTTTGTACATAGCACGACCCAAACCAGACAGTCATAGATAATGTCATGATGGATTTGATGATTGCAGTACAAAACTGCACCATGAATTGTTTTGGTAGGGCAAACTTTTTCAGCTGCCGTAGGTGGTACATTCTCAGTTGGACTCTTGGTGATGGTAGCAGTGTAATCCTATTAAGGTTGTTGGAGATTTTGGACCCAAGAAATTTGAATTAGTCTATTTGGGACACTGCAGATGCATTTATCATTAAGGGAAGAGGCTGGGGTAGGATTTCTACCAGCACAGAATCAAACCACAAATTAGCTCTATACAGAAGGGTAAATCCCTGTGAAGGTTTGCAGGGTACCACTTCTCAATGAATCAGATTAAAGCACTGTGAATAAACAGAGCACATGCAGCCTCCCCACTCCTCCCTTCACCAGTTTGACAACAATGTACTCATTTACTCTCTCAGGTGCTTTATTCTGGTTACAAAGATTCAATGAGAAGTGGTACCCTGGAAACCTTCATGGGGATTTACAGAAGATGTCTGCATAGAGCTAAGCTGTGGTTTGATTCTGTACTGGCAGCACATTACAATGCTTCAACATACAATCTGATCTGCAGTGCGGCCTTTGTTAACAAACACAGCCGAATCATCATTCACATACATGTGAAACATAAATTATAGAAGTTTTTATTTACTTCATGAAATTTCACACAAATTCATAATTTAACTTTTAAGAAATCTGGATTACAACAATGTTTTTAGAATACAACCTTGGTTTAAACCAGGGGTGTCGAACTCAAATACAAAGTGGATTGAAATTTAACACTGGGACCAAGTCATGATTTAAAGGGGAACTGAAGTAAGAGGTATACAGAGGCTGCCATATTTATTTCCTTTTAATCAATACCAGTTGCCTGGCAGCCCTGCTGGTCTATTTCTCTGCAGTAGTATCTGAATAACACCAGAAACAAGCATGCAGCTAGTCTTGTCAGATCTGACTTTAAAGTCTGAAACACCTGATTTGCTGCATGCTTGTTCAGGGGCTATGGCTACTAGTATTAGAGGCAGAGGATTAGCAGGGCTGCCAGGCAACTGGTATTGCTTAAAAGGAAATAAATATGGCAGCCTCCGTATACCTTTTACTTAAGTTCCCCTTTAACCTCAATGTCTAGCCACCACCTCTCTCCCTTATACAGTTCCCTGGTGTCTAATGCCCCCCATGCAGTTCCCTGGTGTCTCATACTCCCCCCCCCCCCCCCTCCATACAGTTCCCTGGTGTCTAGTTCCCCCCCCCCCCCTTCCCTATCCAGTTTCCTGGTGTCTAGTTGTGCTGCACACTCTATACCAGTGTTTCTCAACATTTTATTGGTATGTACCACTTTTAAAACCCTGTGCTCACCAAGTACCCCCTAGTATAGTCAAAATTATCACAAGTACCCCTTGACAAATATATATTTAATGGTAGCACATGATAATTGGTCCTAAACAATTTCCAAGCATTTACTATTGCTTTTAATTAGATACAATACTGATTTGGTGTTGTTTAAGTTAGATTTATCATTTTCTAAAACTCTAAATTTGTTATTCTTGGTGAAGTATGTCAAGCCTGAGTACCCCCTGGAACCATCAGAAGTACCCCCTGGGGTATGCGTACCACACGTTGAGAACCTAGGCTCTAAACAGTTCCCTGGTGTCGTGTCTCTCTCCCTTCCCTATTCAGCACCCGGTTGTCTAGTGGCAACCTCCCTCCCCTTTACAGTCTTCTTGTGTCTAGTGGCCCCTCCCACCCCTACACAGTTCCTGTGTGTTTAGTAACCCGCCCTCTCTCCACTATACAGTTATCTGGTGCCTAGTACTATCCCCCTCCCTTGCCCATATGGCTTCCCTGGTAATTTAGGGCTTAACCTCCAATATAACCGCCCCTTTTGGCCTAGATCCTGGTGGACCAAACATAATGCTAAGTGGTGAAAAAACTAGGGAAGCAAATCTGAAGGCTCTGTGGGCCAAATTTGGCCCCATGGGCCAGAGTATAGCATGTATGGTCTGAACGGAAATCTCCTGACTGATGACTGGGTAGTCCTTACTAACGATACATATGGAGCAAATCTGACATACTGTATATTCCGGCGTATAAGACCACTGGGCGTATAAGACAACCCATCCAACTTTTCCAGGTAAAATATAGAGTTTGGGATATACTCGCCATATAAGACTACCCCTCTTCCAATGCACACCAAACAAAAATAAAAAAAATCAGATACTGGTGCTGTACTGTATGTGGTACACAGTATATAACAGCTTATAGGCGATTGACTGGTTGGATTGGTCAACTCTCCCTAAGTGGATTGGTCAGCTCTCCCAGTCTCCCTGTTTATCAGAGCGGTATGGAAGAATAGATTGCGCTGTGTCCATAAAACACGCCTCTTTTACCCCTCTGGCCCGACCTTATATCCTATTTACCTCCTTCTCTGCCTCTCAGATTTTGCACATGTGCGCCTGTGCCGATTCACTACAGTCCTCAGCAGCAAGATCTGAGAGGCGGTAACAGGATAGGGCGTATCACCCAGCATCAATGACACCCAGCGTATAAGACGATCCTGGACTTTTCAGAAGATTTTCAAGGGTTAAAAAGTAGTCTTATACGCCAGAATATCAAGTAATTACCATGATCTTTAATTGATTCGTTTAATGTTTACCAAATTTGATTTACAGAAGTCCATCTTGGAACACAATCCTGGTGTATATTGAGGAGCCCCTGTATATAATTGGCCATTGGTGCCCAAGCATTTGCATACAACTGTACAAACACATGCATCGGGGCCGTTTCTACCACCGTGCGGGCCGTGCGACTGCACTGAGCGCAGGCCAGCAGGTGAAGGAAGGTGGGCGCAGGATGGAGGACACTGCTAGAGGAAGCCAGTGACACGCTGTGCAGGCTGATTACACCAGCACGATCACCGTGCTTCACACACTCCTCCTGGGCTGCGGCAGCCGCAAAGATTATCTCTGTACTACTCTCTCCGAGAGAGAGTGTGTACAATAGTTGCCTTGACCACGATAAAGCTGCGGCGCCGCCCCCTGCTCTCTCCAGCCAGGCATGTTGCTAGTGTGCGGTGCCTATGCTTCCTGGTAGTTCTCCAATGGGCTGCTCTTGTATCTTGTTACAGACAGGCAGTGCCGCCCCTCCTCCTGATTCCTCCATGGGCACTGCCTGTCATGATGTGCGTCACTGGCCAGCGCGAAAATTCAAGAGAGATGGAGGAAACAGATTCAAGAGAGAAGGAAGGACAGAATCTGTAAGCGCGGGAGTGTGTCTCAGCTACAGCACAGGGAGCAGTGAGCCTTCACTGACAGGAGGGGGGAGATAAGAGACACAGATAAGAGCCAGCATGTCTGAGGGAGTCACACGGAGGACAGAGCCAGCCCACAGCCCAGCAGTGTGTTCCAGAGAGCAGCAGGGGCCAGGCTAATCACCAAAAAGGCAGAGGTAAAATTGTATGTCATGTTATCTTTTACCTATAGGCATTCTCTCTCCCTTTTACCACCTTCTATCTGTCAGTCTCTCCTTCTCAACTTTTCCATCTCTTTCCACCACTGCCCGCTAGGCCTGAACGATTTTAGGAAAAAATTGAAATAAGTGATTTCTGTCCCAAATAACGATGTCGATTTGATTCACGATTTACTTTAAAGTAAGCTTTGTTCCCCCTCTGTGCCTCTCTGTCCCGTCTCTTTTTGCACCCTCTGTGTCCCCTTTGTCTCTCTCTGTGCCTCCTCTAGGTCTCTCTCTGCGCCCCCTTTGTCTCTGTGCCCTCACTGGGCCTCTCTCTTGCCCCCTTTGTTTCTCTTTGTGCCCCCTTAGTCTCTCTGTGCCCCTTCTGGGTCTCTCTCTTGCCCCCTTTGTGCACCTTTTGTCTCTCTCTGTGCCCGCTCTGTCCCCAAGCTGCAGCAGTGCTGGACATACCTTCCAGCATGAATCTAGCGATGCCCATCTGTCCACTACGCCTACTGCATGCACGGCATACTTCCTGTATGTCATCGGACATACAGGAACCAGGAAGTATGCCGTGCCCTAGAGGCGATAGAGGACGGACAGCATTGGACTCGTGTGGAAGGTATGTCCAACACTGTAGGCCGCACACGCCGGGACTTGGGGGAAGTTGTTAGCTGTGTCTCCAAACTGCCCCCATGCGGAAATGACGTCATCATGATAATCGCCACTTCGATGATTTCGAAATCGTGATCTTGGTGATCGCGATTTCGGCTTAAATTTGATTTATCTTTCAGGCCTACTGCCCGCCCTGTCACACTCACCCTCTGGACGCCCCAGTATTGGTCACAGTTCTGTCAGTTAGTCTAGACCTCTTGAGAAAGCGGCGACGCTGTGATACGTGTGGAGGGGACACCCGGGGGACTTACTACTGGTCTAGGCACGGATCAGGTAATTATCCACTATTTTTCTAATCCAATTTCTGTTTCTTTTCTGACACCGCCACAACTACGGGGCTGTTTGGTTTGTGCAGCAGCATATGTTTATACAGATATTCATGCAAGAGGTCTTGGATTTTTCTTGGTAACATAACCTACAGCTTTGTTTTTGTGGAGTATTTATGAGTATATGATACATTTTTGCACACTTGTAGCGTGCGTGCAGGGTGTTAGTCTTATTTGACCATATTGTACCTGAGTTTTGGATAGGTTATGTAGCATTTTGTGTCCGTGCCTTATTGTATATTCACACATTTTTTGAGATGTGCTGTTGATATCTCTAACATATTATGATTGGACCAGAACCCCCATTGTCTGTGTTTTCTCATTTTTAAGTAATTTTAGATTTTATTGTGTTAAGGTGTATTCAATAAAGATTTATACATGGAAACTAAAACTAGTCCATATGCATATTTATCATTTTTTCTCAGACAGATGATCTTTTTCTTCAAGTGTTTATTCTGTCATTTAGTCCAGTCGATTGTCTGTCAGTCATTTCAGTCCACGAGCCTGTCCTGTCATTCGTTCCAGTCCACCAGCCTGTCCTGTCATTCGTTCCAGTCCACCAGCCTGTCCTGTCATTCACTCCAGTCCATGAGCCTGTCCTGTCATTCACTCCAGTCCATGAGCCTGTCCTGTCATTCACTCCAGTCCATGAGCCTGTCCTGTCATTCACTCCAGTCCACGAGCCTGTCCTGTCATTCATTCTAGTCCACGAGCCTATCCTGTCATTCATTCCAGTCCACGAGCATGTCCTGTCATTCATTCTAGTCCACCAGCCTGTCCTGTCATTCATTCTAGTCCACCAGCCTGTCCTGTCATTCACTCCAGTCCATGAGCCTGTCCTGTCATTCATTCCAGTCCACCAGCCTGTCCTGTCGTTCATTCCCAGTCCACCAGCCTGTCCTGTCATTCACTCCAATCCACCAGCCTGTCCTGTCATTCATTCCCAGTCCACCAGCCTGTCCTGTCATTCAGTCCAGTCCATGAGCCTGTCCTGTCATTCATTCCAGTCCACCAGCCTGTCCTGTCGTTCATTCCCAGTCCACCAGCCTGTCCTGTCATTCACTCCAGTCCACGAGCCTGTCCTGTCATTCATTCCAGTCCACGAGCCTGTCCTGTCATTCATTCCAGTCCACCAGCCTGTCCTGTCATTTATTCCCAGTCCACGAGCCTGTCCTGTCATTCACTCCAGTCCATGAGCCTGTCCTGCAGTTCAGTGTTCCCCAACCCTGTCCTCAAGTCCCACCAATAGTGCATGTTTTGTGGAAATCCAGAGGTTGTTAATCAGCTCTGCTGAGACACTAATTACCTCACCTTTGCATGTTTGCGGTTTTCTGCAAAATGTACTGTTGGTGGACCTTGAGGACAGGGTTGGGGAACTCTGCATGTAGTTCATTCCAGTCCGCCAAACTATCTTTCAGGTGTCTGAGTCTTCTGATGATGAGGGGGATGTGGGGTTGTTTGTTTTTGTGCCCGACTCCCTGATTTGCCTGGGGTGTCAGGGCCCTGGGGTGCTAGGGTGGCTGCCAGTGCCACACAGTTACTTGGGAAGGTGGGGGTGGGGTGGAGGGTACCGGGATCTCTTTGGCTGAGGGGATTTTGAAAGACCTGCATGGGCCACTTGGGGGAAAAGGAGCTCTCGAGCTAAAGGAGGTTTGTTGGCCAGCTGGGGAGCTAGGGTGGCTGTCAGTGCCACACAATTACTTGGGAAGGTGGGGGTGGGGTGGAGGGTACCGGGGTCTCTTTGGCTGAGGGGATTTTGAAAGACCTGCATGGGCCACTTGGGGGAAAAGGAGCTCTCGAACTAAAGGAGGTTTGTTGGCCAGCTGGGGAGCTAGGGTGGCTGTCACACAATTTCTTGGGGGCGGGGGCGTATTTTTTGACATTCGCCCTGGGAGTAATTTAACCTAGAAACTGCACTGACATACATGCACGTCTCATAAAACTGAAGCTATTATGTAATCTATACAAGCATCTGCAGCATAAGAAGTCCTAATTCCAAATCAAAGATGAAATCTGAAACACTGTTATTCAAGACAAAATAAATATTTCTGTGCACGCTCAAAATGAGCAAGATGAATAACAGTGTCCTAGTATCATTTCTGTGTTATGGCAATAGGAAAAAAGCAGTTACAGCTCAATTATACATTCATGCAGTCTCCTGCTGACTTCCACTAATAGATACAATTACAATAATAACAGAATCTTTGCACAAGGCCAGCCTCATTGGTAACCTCCCAAAGTTATCTAGTAAGTGCAGAGCTGCCAAAAGGACCTGGCAATGGGAGTTTTCCGTCACTAACAAAATCACAGTAAGCAATGGATCTAGTCCGCTTCAGACCATAACCTTCGGCTAAACCATCCACTGCAACCTCAAAACAGATGGTGTCCATTACAATTTAGATCAAATTATGTTCCCCTTTTCAAAGAATGACAAGCAAATGTATTGCTCAACTACTACTGATGTGCACATATTGTCCTCTCCCAGCCAAAATGATTACTTTAGCATACCTGAAGGTAGTCCTGTGAGGTATTCCCCCACCCCACACGGCAATGCCATAGGTTTTCTTTAAGTAACTGCGGCATCAAGTAATAAGGAGGAATCCTCTCCGCTGCTTTATTAAACATGGTTTGGGGTGAAAATCTACTGAGAGCACATACAGTGTGTTGCAAAAGTATTCGGGCCCCCTTGAAGTTTTCCACATTTTGTCATATTACTGCCACAAACATGAATCAATTTTATTGGAATTCCACATGAAGGACCAACACAAAGTGGTGTACACATGAGAAGTGGAACGAAAATCATACATGATTCCAAACATTTTTTTACAAATAAATAACTGCAAAGTGGTGTGTGCATAATGATTTGGCCCCCTTTGATCTGAGTGCAGTCAGTTGCCTATAGACATTGCCTGATGAGTGCTAATGACTAAATAGAGTGCACCTGTGTGTAATCTAATGTCAGTACAAATACAGCTGCTCTGTGACGGCCTCCGAGAGAATATTGGGAGCAGCAGCAACACCGTGAAGTCCAAAGAACACACAAGACAGGTCAGGGATAAAGTTATTGAGAAATTTAAAGCAGGCTTAGGCTACAAAAAGACTTCCAAAGCCTTGAACATTCCCTCGGAGCACTGTTCAAGCGATCATTTAGAAATGGAAGGAGTATGGCACAACTGTAAACCTACCATGACAAGGCCATCCACCTAAACTCACAGGCTGAACAAGGAGAGCGCTGATCAGAAATGCAGTCAAGAGGCACATGGTGACTCTGGACGAGCTGCAGAGATCTACAGCTCAGGTGGGAGACTCTGTCCATAGAACAACTATTAGTAATGCACTGTACAAAGTTGGCCTTTATGGAAGAGTGGCAAGAAGAAAGGCATTGTTAACAGAAAGCATAAGAAGTCCCATTTGCAGTTTGCCACAAGTCGTGGGGGACACATCAACCATGTGGAAGAAGGTGCTCTGGTCAAATGAGACCAAAATGGAACTTTTTGGCCAAAATGCAAAACGCTATGTGTGGCAGAAAACTAACACTGCACATCACTCTGAACACACCATCCCCACTGTCAAATATGGTGGTGGCAGCATCATGCTCGGGGGGTGCATCTCTTCAGCAGGGACAGGGAAGCTGGTCAGAGTTGATGGGAAGATGGATGGAGCTAAATACAGGGCAAACTTGGAAGAAAACCTCTTGGAGACTGCAAAAGACTTGAGACTGGGGCGGAGGTTCACCTTCCAGCAGGACAATGACCCTAAACATACAGCCAGGGCAACAATGGAATGGTTTAAAACAAAACATATCTATGTGTTAGAATGTCCCAGTCAAAGTCCAGATCTAAATCCAATCGAGAATCTGTGGCAAGATCTGAAAACTGCTGTTCACAAACGCTGTCCATCTAATCTGACTGAGCTGGAGCTGTTTTGCAAAGAAGAATGGGCAAGGATTTCAGTCTCTAGATGTGCAAAGCTGGTAGAGACATACCCTAAAAGACTGGCAGCTGTAATTGCAGCAAAAGGTGGTTCTACAAAGTATTGACTCAGGGGGCCGAATAATTACACACACCCCACTTTGCAGTTATTTATTTGTAAAAAATGTTTGGATTGATGTATGATTTTCGATCCACTTCTCACATGTACACCACTTTGTACTGGTCTTTCACATGGAATTCCCAAAAAATTGATGCATATTTGTGGCATTAATGTGACAAAATGTGTAAAACTTCAAGGGGGCTGAATACTTTTGCAACCCACTATGTTTTCAAGATCATTGAGTTCACCTTCAGGGCCGGTTCAGGCAGACAGCTGATGGTGATTGTCCCAATCATTTACTGCTCGGGTTCCACCGCATTTTAATTGAGATGAATGGGGGCATTCAACTCACGTCATTTACCGTTGATTGCTTAAAGTGTACCAGAGACCTCGTCAATTAAAGATTTCATACTTTCATACGGGGCTTCCTCCCGTCCCATAAACACGTCTGAGTCCCACGCCGTCCACCCGAGATCTGCCGTTCAGCCGCGATCAGCCCCGGTAAATGGCTCAGTCGTGTCAGTCGGTGTCTGCTGTGCATGTCCGGGAGGTCCTTGCATGCGCAGAAGACCCAGACTGGACCAGCCTGTTACTGGGGCTGATCTCGGCTGAACAGCAGACCGCAGAAGGAGTCCCACGTGGGACTCAGACTGGTTTATGGGGTGGGAGGAAGCCCGGGTAAGTATCAAATCTTTAATGTATGAGGTCTCTGGTACACTTTAAGTGCCATGGTCAATCAAGTTTTCCCAAACGCTACATCTAGCTTCTAGAGTTGTGGAGTGGTTTTCATGGCTACATTCTAAGGCTTTAAACGTGATGACAAAGTATGTCACACGCATTTCTGTACTCACAGCAGTAAAGCATTTAGCTGCACTGAAATGAGCTGCCAGGAGCTGCTCATGTGAATCGCCAATCAGTGATATACCAAATCAAATGCTACCCCACTGACCATTATTGTAGTTACTGCTACAAACTGCAGGAAGACTTCCTGCTCATTCTTTCTTCTACCTTCTCCACAGAGAACATCAAGAGCTGAACAGCTCCTCTGTATAGTTTTCCATAGTAACGTGTCACATGAAGTAATCACATTATAAGTGACAATCATTTCCTTAGGTTACCTCAGGTGTCCTTTAAAGCAAACCTGTCCTTGATGTGAAACTTCCCTATTGTTGAGAAAAAGTTTTCGATCAGGTGGAGAAAATGAGTAACAAGCTCCTACTCTATGTAGCTAATTATGTAGGCAGTCATAAAGTCTGTATTCATCAAAGAAAGTGAATGTTTGAGACCTGCAAAGAAGTGAAATTTTAACTTTAATCAGGTTTAAAAATTAATAAATGGCAGCAACCGGAAAGGATGCAAATGGCCTGCATAATTCCTAGAAGCCTAGGGGAAGGGTCTTCCAGGGGCTCAGAAGGGCTTCTGGACAACGCTTCTTGGATCAGAGAGAGAATCCAGGGAGTCAGGTTTTTGGGCAAAATCAAGCTCGACTTAAAGCGGAATATAACCATGCATTTCAACTTTGCTCTAAAACATTATTTACAGTATATTATATGCAACCAGCATTTTTTTTTACTAGACCAGCATTGGAAGGGTTACAGAGAGCTTTAACGTTCCTGGAGATTTCTGCAGACGCACCTGAAGCTGACATAGATACATTTTGTTTACATAAATGTATCTAAGTGTTGAATGTGACTCACTCTCTCTGACTGAGAAGGAGCTGGAGGACAGCCAAAGAGTGTGTAACATTTATCAATGGATACATTTAACTAAATAGAATGTAACAATCTGAACTTCTGCATATCTCTCCACGGAACTTTAAACCTCTGTGTTTAACCCTTCCAATGCTGGTCTAGTAAAAAAAATGCTTTTTGCATATAATATGCTGTAAATAATGTTTTAAAGCAAAGTTGAAATGCAGGGTTATATTCCGCTTTAAAGTGAACCTGAGCCAAAGCTTCAGCCAAAAATAAAATACTGACCTAAAAAGAGGGGAGCCTATGGATCCCATAGAGGGTTCCTGGGACCTACTCACTTCTGTTCGGCGGGACCCTCAACATCAGGGCCATACTCCTCTTCTGGCATAAGTGCGGCCACACTGATCCTGGGACAGCATTGGTGCAGCTGCGCAGTAGCAGGTAGCTTACTGCACAGGCGCAGCTATAAATCGCACAGGTTCAGTACGTCCACACTTGCTTCTGAAGAGTAGCGTGGCCCGGTATTCCTTTCTGAGAAGTCTTTGTCAGAATTCTTTGAGTGGGTCCTGCTCAACAACAGGGAACCAGCTCTACAGGATCCAGGGGCTTGCCTCTTGTTAAGTACCAGTAAGTATGCGCTTTTGTACCTGAGGTTTGCTTTAGGTACACTGTAAGCCAGGTACACACTGCCAATTATGAAAACCAATGACAGACACAGTTTACCACCTTCATGTAACAGTAAAGCCAACAGATAATACTATTAGCAGATGGGTTAAAGGGAACCTAAACCCAATTAAAAAAAAGAGTCTCTTTTACATGGGGCTTGTACCAGCCCCCTGCAGCCACCCTGTGCCCTCGATGTCACTCCCTGATCCTCTGGTCCCGAGCTGCAAGCTAGTTTCGTTTTTGCCGACCCGGAGTCATTGGGCCCCCACGCGTATCATTGCACGTTACCGCAGTTATAGGACGCTATACCAGGTGTCAACACGTATATTTGTACCCCCAGGTAAGTGAAACTAATTTTTTTAATTGGGTTTAGGGTCCCCTTAAGTAATCTCTCATACTACATGGAAGTGGTAAACTGGCTAATCAAAATTGAATGTGTGTACCACCAGGCTTTAGTCTCAAAATTAAGGAATCCCTTAATAATTTACCACCCTTTCCTTATGATTTGTGGCCATGTGCACAAAACTCGGCCATTGCAAAAAGTGAGACAACTTCAAGTATACATCACTGAGGTAATAAAGGAAACACGTATGTGATGTAACAAGTGACACAATATGGAAGCAAACCTGTATGACAGACACTGGCATCTTCCCAGCACCATTCCTTCATTACTAACGTGAACTTTTGAATAAAGATACATTTTGTTAATCACAGTAGGCCTGCCATCATCTCCTTCTGTTAACCATATGGTAGATCAGCAGTTACAAATCTGCATCAATTACAAGCTGCAAAATGAATGTCTGTCTACTGCAAATTCAGATAGTAGTCAGTCCACTTCCTACTGCCGCCTTCTCTTCACATGCTGAACCGCAAATCTCATCGTGCCACATATGTGAATGCTTACAGTCGCCCACAATATCCTTTGTGTTATAGTTCTAACAATAAGATGAAAGTCTGCCTAACTGTACATTAATCAGTGAGAAATAAATATATCAGCTCTCTGCAATATTATGAGAACATATGCCTGTTTGGAGTGAGCTTGGACTAGCATCTCCCACTCACCAAACTGTTGCACACTGCAGATTTAATCAGAAGCATGAACAATATTTGAAGTGGCAGAAATCAGCTAATGGCTGTATAGATCTGAAAGCTAGAAGTCTACCATTTAAATCTGCTGCTATTTGCTGTGAAAAACGCAAGTTCTTCAAAAGGCACCACACACTCAAAAAAATGGTTCCCTTCAATGAAAACTGTATGTAAAGTGATGATTATAGATGCTACTAAAGATGCTACTAAGATAGATGCTACTAAAATCTAGTAAACATGAATGTAAAGGGATCGGAGGTCCAAAAATGTCCCTATTGGTAACTAGGAATGGTCAATAAGATGTAAATTGTTCCAAAATCAAAAAGGATTATGTACATTTTTAATGCAGCTTAGAAATTTACCAATCCAGTCCCACCTTGGCAGGATTTGATTGCTCCATTTTCAAGCTGCATAAATTTGAATTTAAAATGTGCATAAACCTGTATGAACTCAGAACAATTTGCATCTCATTTACTGGTCAATGAAGAAATCTATCACATTACGAACCAGTAGGAAGGCTTTAGAGGTGAAAGGGCAAGGAGACAAAGAAGACTTTTAAAGTGTACCCCGAGGCGGTTTTAAATGTAAAAAAAAAAGGCACACAGAGGCATGTTCCCATCTAAAGATCATGTATCTGTGTGCTCTCCACGTCGCTCTCTGTCCTCTCTATGCCTCGCAGACCCCCCCCCCCCTTTCAAATCTGGTGACAAGGAGCTTGTCAGCAGAGTGATGGAGAAGGGGCTTCCTTTGCATACTCCTGCATAATGCCCCTTCCACGGCTCTCAGTGACTCTCCTCTGCCTTTTCCCTGCCCCTTCCATGTCAATCACTGCTCTGTGCCTGGTGACAAGGATCAGCAGGGAAAGGCGATAAAGGACGATACCTGATCCGGCCACCCTTACTACAGCACCCCATCATTCCCCCCCCCCCCCCCCCTCCCCTAGATGAGGTAGTAGGCTTTTTTTTTTTTTTTTTTTACATTTTTGTGACTGTTCTATTTAAAAGAAGAGACAGAATCTAAATGTTTCCTTGACAAATAATATGTCTGGTATCTATAGTTATTTCAACATAGTTTATTATTCAATATAACTCCTGATGTAAAGGAAAAGGAGAGCTAGGCCCTTCAGAAACAGCACCACACATATATAGTATTCAAAATATGCAAAATGTATTTAACAATAATATAACATCACGATAGAACCATAAAAACAATTAAAATATTCATACCGCCTGTAGCTTCAAGGAATCATTTTATAGCATGAAAATATTGCATAGGTAATGAGCGCCCAATTATACTAAGGTCATTAATAAACAAAATTACCCTGAGGTGCTCAAAAAAAGAGCTACCTACAGGGTTTGAACCCGGGTTCAGTATAGAGTTATAAACGGTGACTATAGTGGTAAACATACCAAGTATGATCCGGATAAGTATATTGCTTCCTTATCACTAAATTTTGCATATTTTCAATACTATATGTGTGTGGTGCTGTTTCTGAAGGGCCTAGCTCTCCTTTTCCTTTACAATTGGTTCTATATTGGTCCTAGCACACACATTTGATAATGTTGCTGAGATACTGCTATTGATAACTCCTGATGTGCTCAAGGTAGGCTATAAAACATCAGTTAATATTATAAAACCTCTTCTCGAAGAGATCCAAAACAAAGACAAAATTGCTAAGCAATTTCCTTAAAGATTAAATATAACAGATTGTAACAGACACTCCTTTATGTGTCAAGTACAGACTTCTTTAAAAAAATTATTGGAAAGAACAACCAGGATTTAAAAAACATTGCACCTGTGTGGATATTATAAATATGTTCCGCAAATTACCAGAACAAAGCAGTGAATGGCAGAATGGATTAGATCTTACTTTTATTGCATTTGAACAACCCTTTGACTCTAATATATTGAAAATAGAAAGGAGATTTGGTGGATATGTAAGGAACGTGGTAAGCCAACAAAAATCATGAATATAGTGCAAGGAATGTCCAGAGGATTTGAACATCAGGATTTTAATATTAAGTCTCACAAAGAGAGAACGCTCAGTAAGGACTCTTTTGGCCTCTTTGACACGCTTGGCTGAAATGCACGCTGTCCATGCGGTTCAGCCATCAATCTGCCAGGGAACGAGTGGCATCTGGTTGCTATGTAACCGAATGGCAGTATTTGTAACCAAGTAATATAAAGTTGTCCCGCACTCCTTTGATATTTACCAAAAAGAAAATGTTGGAGTACTCAAAGCCAATGCAGGGTGGATGACAACACTCATAATCAGTCCATAAATACATTTCAATGATGCTGGCACTTCTTTAGCAAATAATTTTAATTCAAGTAGACGACATAAGCCAACATTTAGATACTTCACAGTCACTTCATCAGGACATATAACTGTGTCAAATACATCTAAATACAAATAAATACAAATAACCTACAGCATAAAAATCACTAGCAAGAAATGCGAGTGGTCTGGCGGCTGAAGCACGCTGTACCAGTATTTGTAACCACATGGTTGTAGAAAGCTGATGCCCATCGCAGCTAATGGCCCAGCAGGAAACTACAGCATGTAAAGTCTTGCAGCTGCAGCATGCTCAAATGAACATGCATGGCCTGCTGAACGTTCAAAAGTCCATTGACAAAAAACAGGTGTATACTTACCATGGCCGGCATAGAGTCAGGCCATGCACCGACACCCACTGCTATCCCAGCACCTAACCCCCCCCCCCCCCCCACGATAAGTATACACCTGCTTTTGTTAATGGACTTTTGGATGTATGTATGTAATATTCTGTGTGGTTCCACACTGTTTCTTCTCTCCTCCTTCTGCAAGAGTTTAGATTTATTTTTTTTAAAACAGGTTTGGCTTTAACCTCCTGGGGGATACAATTATATCGCCCAGGAGGTGGCGCAGCACTATTTTTTAAATTTTTTTATTTTTTAAATCATGTAGCGAGCCCAGGGCTCGCTACATGATAGCCGCTGTGCAGCGGCATACCCCCACCCCCTCTGACCGCCTCCGGCAATCAAAGCAAACAGGAAATCCCGTTCAGAACGGGATTTCCTGTTTGGCTTCCCCCGTCGCCATGGCGACGATCGGGATGACGTAATCGACGTCAACGACGTCGTGACGTCAGAGGGAGTCCCGATCCACCCCTCAGCGCTGCCTGGCACTGATTGGCCAGGCTGCGCACGGGGTCTTGGGGGGGGGGAGCGGCGCGGCACGGCGGGTAGCGGCGAATCAGCGCGGACCGGCGGCGATCGGTATATACACGCAGCTAGCAAAGTGCTAGCTGCGTGCAACAAAAAAAAAATTATGCAAATCGGCCCACCAGGGCCTGAGAAATCCTCTGTGGCGTCTTACCCCGAGCTCAGCTCGGGATTATCCCCCAGAGGGTTAATTGCCCAGTTTTGTGACTGGTGTGCAATACATGGTAGCTGTGTTTAGAGTCTCAAAATAAAAACCAAGAATGAAGTTACAGTGCATTACTGACTTTTTGCCATCTCCAAGTTTTGTTTTCAGCATGTCTTAGAGCCAGCTCACACTTCAAAACAAAACCGTCTGTTTTGCCGGATTGCAAAACCTGACTGTGACGTATGCGCAGTCACCCTCCAATTCCTGTTCCCTTTGTCATGCAGTTTACCATTCAGCCTCAGACCCTGAAGGAATCCTGAAGACAGTCAGCACTGCAGGCAAAGTAACCTTTTGGATTTGTTGGCGAGTCCTCACACAGTCCAATTTTGATTGTATATACAATCGATATAATCTGGGCTCTCATTTAGAGGCCAGGTCGCTGCCACCAATCTGCAATAAAGCATGCGAATGCGCCAAGTATAACTCTAGCTGAATCCTGTAGGAAAAAGGGTTAATTTGACAACCTTTCTAGAGACAGCAAAACTATCGATATTAATATCACACCGGTTATGGTAACGTCTCTAAGGAGATGCAAATCCTTTTGGCTGGGATTTTTCAGAACAGCACTTAGACGAACGATTTTTAATCGATTATTTAAAGAAATAATGCAGACCAAAAATGTAGCAATAGAAACAAATTGATACAGAAATAATAAAGCTTAAATGGGAAAATAGCTATTGATAGTCTGAGCAATTTGTCAAGTTACTGTGTCCTTTGTGATAAGTCCAACAGAAGATATAAAGTCCAGTTATGGAAAGTTCTGTGGAATAGATAGAAGTCCTTTTATAATACAGCCAAATCTGTGATGTTATAAGGATGGCTGGAGTCTCTCTCTCTCCTCAGCCTGTGTCCAACAGTTTTTTTTAACCCTTTCTCTGCCAGAGGGTGTGGATGGTAACAATAAATGCTCTCCCACCCGTAGCAATCTGACCTCAGGCTGAAGTCCCGCCCCAATTGTCTGAGGGACCGAATTGGCATTTTCTCCAATTATGCCATAACTCAGCAGATATCTGACATATCACATAAAAAACAACATTTTACATTCCGTCATCCTGCTCTGAACCAATCGATCAAACTTGCTTGGGCTGACACCTTCTATGACTATGGAGTTCATATCTCGGGCATAGAAGGTGGCAGATCAATGCTTGGTGGACTAGATACCTCCAGCTCAGGTTTAAGGCATCTCTGATCATTTTGTTATGGTTGCCATCTACGAAACATTGATTAATTTAGTAAAATGTCTGAATGACTATTCTTTCATTCCAAGGTGAATTAAAAGTAATTTCCTCTAACTCTCATCAGGCTGGAGTAGGAATGTGGTGCTTAATGAATGTATCCTGTTCCTTATCAGAAGTTCTTTTTGAAGTAGATCTGGGCTATGTGGATGGCTCTGGTTTTAGGGTTTATTGGGCGTTTCCCTAGGGGACCATGACTTGTGAGGCGAGTTTGTTGTTTTATGGCACGGTTGGCACCTACAGCTAAGCTCTTCCTGGGAAGGAGAGGGATTGCTTGGCGATAAACATGAGCATAAACAAACACTCACATTCCCCAGAGCAGGGCTGTGGGATGAAAGTGCACAGATTTTCTAAAAGCAGGCTAATGAATTTAAAATTGCGCAAAGGTGGATCAGCGCATCACCGGGCCGCCTCCGAATAGCCACCAATCAGAGGTATGCTGAGCCCCCCCAAGAAACTACAAACGCACCTTGAAACCAAACAGAAGCTCTGCATAAACATCAATAAGCAATGCTATCAAATGGGAGCAGCTGACCAAAGTTACTTACATTTGTACATGGCGAGGAAAGGAACAGCGCTACTTAAAAACAGATTGCATCCTTATGACTACCTGCTTGAGAGTGCAAGCCCCACTAGTGGGATAAAATACACACCCAGCATTCAAATAAAATGCACCTGTCTACCATTGGAGGATGTTGGTTTCCGTAATTGCTTGCATGCAACTTATTAAGTACTCGTCCCTCCCACTGCAAAGAAGTCATCCCCCATGGGAGGGGCCCTAACACTAACTAATCCTAAATTATTCATATCCTGGGTGAGCTACCAAGTAAAAATTCAAGATTGCGCAAAGGTGGATCGGCGCATCACCAGGCCGCCTCCGAATGGCCACCAATCAGCGGTGCGCTGAGCCCCTCCAAGAAACTACAAACGCACCTTGAAACCAAACAGAAGCTCTGCATAAACAACAATAAGCAATGCTATTAAACGGGAGCAGGCTAATATTTTTAAAGGGGTACTCCAGACCATACTTTGTGCGCATTTTCATGCACTTGCCGCAATGGCGTTCGCGAAATCGTGACACTGACCATAAACAGATCCTATGTTATTAATGAGATCCATTCATACTTTCAGTCCGGAATGGATCTGTCGGATCCAATGTGCTAAACGCAAACTCCCGACCTGCACAATTTATGTGGACATCGGATGCATTTCCCACTAAAGCCTGGGGTGGAAACGAATCTGCTACAGGTTGCACGGTCTGCTCCGAAGGGGCCTTTTGTGATCCGGCTCCATGTGAATCGAGCCCAACTCCCTCCTCCTGAGCTACCTGTCAGCTGTTGTTCTCCAACCAGATACAGGATGGCTGGAAAAGATGCCTCCTCTCTGGACAGCATCAACAGCTCACTGATTGGCATTCTATATTACCGGATTAATCTCTTTCAGTAATGATTCTGTTTACAAATTGAAGAGAGAGCAATATTCTCACTGCATGACTACAGCAAAAAAAAGGCATGATGAGAGTTGTGGTTTTGGATATGTACAGTATGTGTATACTTTTAAAACTTGACGAGAGATCTGCAAAAGAAAACACTGACATGGAAACATTTGTTTCTGTTTAGCAGATATTACTCTATATATCTGATATTACTCTAGTGTGACTGTCCTATTTAACATATACTATTTGTGTCACGGTTTTTTTTTATGTTTAACATGAGATTTGCAGTCGCCAGAGGACACAAGCATCAGAACGGTCAACATTGATATCTGGACATTTCCTCAGGGAACTAGTACAGTAAAGAAAGGAGGCAGAAGGGTGTGCTCTATAACAGGCTGCATCTGATGACACATAGGACGTTTCTGCATGTATTGAGACACCCTAATAGTGTTATCAAAGCTCAATTGACAGATCTGAAAAAGTGTGCTAAAATTTACTGTACCGAGATCCGAGAAAAATGCTACTTCCGAAACATGTGTAACCAATTTAAAAATGCAATTATCTCAACTGCAGACCTTGTTATTTTCAGTCAATAAGAGTTTTATTGCCTCCATTAGTCCACAAAGGGACTAGCTGCTTTTAAGCTAACTAAAGCAACACCCACACATCAATCACGTAACCTATACTGTTCTGCTGTCCTAATGTAGATTACCATTCATTAATCTGTGTGGGTCCTAATGACCTTCCCTCCCTGGCTGTACTGCTCTCTACACTGGGAAAAGTCGATAGCTGAGAGCCCAACAACCAGACTACATTGTTTATGTACTAATATGGAAACGCTCAAGGTACCCAAAACTATTATTATTCATAGCGGAAAAAGTCAGTCTGACTAATTGTCTCTTAGTCAGAGACGTATCTACTGGGGTGCTCAGCATAACATGTGCCATGGGGGCTGGCGTTTAGCAGCACAGATTGGCTGTTGCAGCCACATTTCATGAGATCTGAGCTATCAGCTCAGGGAAAGCCATGTGCGCTTATCAGTGTGCAACCTTGCCCCACCTCCCTCCTACCTTACCCATGGCTCCACCTCCCTCCAATC
This sequence comes from Hyperolius riggenbachi, assembly GCF_040937935.1. NCBI lineage: Eukaryota > Metazoa > Chordata > Amphibia > Anura > Hyperoliidae > Hyperolius > Hyperolius riggenbachi. The sequence continues at coordinate 177,490,645 of NC_090648.1, forward strand.
ACATTACTATGGCCCACACAAGAGACTAATGACTACAAGTAGCAGCATATAGGCATAAAAGGAGGAGAGCCATGCTAATACATCAGGGATAAGATAAGATCGTCCCAGGATCTCCCTCCCGCAGCAGGCAATTTATATCTAGGCTGATGCTGGGAATACAAGTTTTTGTTTGGCAGATTTACTGATGGATCAATTTTTAGATCTTTTTTCGGATCGATTTCCATTCAATTCCATTAAAAGTTGATAAAAAAAACATGAAAATCAGATCAGACCTGTCAGAAATTATCTACTAAGCCATCTATCTGCCAAAAAAACTCTTTGAACTTATTACACTCAGAACAGTGTCTGCAACTTCCTGCAGGCACTGATGCTTTAGCAAGTAAGCAGCAAATCAATGTATGTTTTTGTTTCAGTTATAGCTGACTACTTTTTATTTATTTGATGCAAACTTGAGGGAAATAAATGATTAACATAATTATTAAGCTCAACAATGTGTAGACTCTCCTGAAACCTCCAAACTCAATACTGTATCCAGCCTCCTCTCCATCTTCCAGTTGTAGCCTCCTTTCAGGAAGTCCAGGGTGCATGCACAGTAGTGTGCAACAGTTGGGAGTGTCTTGGGCATGCGCAGTTCCCATAGTTTACAAACTGGGAGTGTGCACGACGCTCTGGGCCATGGCTGTTGTACACAGCCATGTGGGAGCACGATACATAGGAAGTGCACTGAGTGACTGCACATGTGCCAGGCTCCACCTGTTCCCAGTTGGAACTATGACTGGAGGCTACAGTGGCAAGAGTGGCTGGGCACAGTAAGGAGCCTGGAGGTGTCAGGAGAACCTATAGATCATCCACAGTGGCATATCTATTAACCCCTTTTCCCCTCAAGTATACTTAAAAGTTTACATTGTGTATTTAGATAGCATTGGCATCTGTTCAAAGTTATGTCAGTTGTCACCTAAAGGGATGAGGACCCTTCAGTTTGGAATCAACATCTATAAAGAATGGAGGAGGGATGATAGTGCCAGCTGCTGACTGTACTCAGCTGTCGACTGTGACTTAAAAAAAAGTTTGCATGCCAGAGTATAAGTGACCTCGGCACACGTCTATGGACACCAATTCCAAAGCAAGATTCTCACTTGAGATTGCGCTAACCAACCGCCTGGTTGAGAACAGTCTAACGTGTACAAGGCATAACCCTCATCAGAGGAGCTTACAATCTAATCTTTCCTTAGTTAATGCCTAATGTCCTATCATATTATGTACCGTATTTTTCAGACTATAAAACGCACTTTTTGTCCCCCAAAAGTGGGGAGAAAAAGTGGGTGCGTCTTATAGTCCGAATGTGCCAGCTTACCTATCTGGTGTTTGTTTCTTTTGTGATGTAAATGAATGTAATGACGTGGAAAGAAAGCAGCAGCAGCGCGATCCAAAGTCCTTCTGAGCGGCATAGCAGCAGCTGCTGTGTAACATGGCAGTACAGTACTTGTCCTGGCCAGGCCCCCTCTCAGCGCATTAGCCTTGTGTCAGCGTGATGTAAAGTCCTTGTGAGTGCAATAGCAGCAGCCGTAGTGAAGAATGGCATTAAAGCACGCGTCCTGGCCGGGCCCCTCTCCGTGCAGTAGCCTTGTATCAGAGCCATCCAAAGTCCTAAGTACGGAAGCCTGTGTGGACACTGTTATAGCGGCCAAAGACGTACATCGCTGCCGGGATCGGACTAACAAGAGGATCACAACCACGCACAGCATCCTCGGACATCACTGCGGCTGCGGCTATGCTGCTCACAAGGACTTTGGATGGCGCTGATGACTTTCCTTGTTTCATATTTGTAATGACAATATGAATTTCTTCTTTAGTTTGTTGAGTGTTAAGGGTGCATCACTGTTGAGTTTAGGGTAAGGGCCTGGAAGTGGAAGTTTGACAAATAACACAAGCACGCTAGTGCCATTACTGCTTTTTAGTTGTTTATAACTTTTATATTTATGGATAACACATAGAGAGTTTACCTTAGGCAGTGCCTCTGTTGGATCATACTTTGGTCCCAAAACAAATATCCTTTGTCCTCTGCGCGCCACACCACTGAAGACTCGAGCAAAGGCAATAAAGTAACTTTTATTCTCTGCATCTTGTTTCTCTGACTTGAGCAGTAAGTTCTCCACTTCACTTGAAGGTGCATCACCTGTAAAGTAGTAAAAGTAAAGATTGTCCTGAAGTTTTCACATCCATATCATGTATACAAAGAGACACACAGGATCAAAGCAATGTGCAATGTATGAAGCTTGTTAATTTTTTCCAGCACTAAGCATCAGACATAACAAGGTGCTACAACACACCTTCACTGCCTCTGCACTGTGCTCTTGTAGAGTTCCAAAGCTGATATAGAAGCACAAGTGACCTGACTGTGGATGCAAAGTAACACCACCTGGCCACGAGCTACAACACAATGCAATCATCTGGACAAGCCAGTACCAGGAGGCATCTGTAGAGCCCATTCCCACATTAAAAGGGTATGCAGTATGTAGAACTCTTTTTAAAAGTTAGATTTATCCCATAAATGTATATATTCGTCACTGTGGTATAGTTGGTGTGCGTCTTTTGTGTGTTTGCGGTTTTTTTCTGCATATGCGCTTTCAAGAGTTTTGCGTGCATTTTTATGCATTTGCAGTTCACATATACAAAATGCATAAGTGTTTTGTATGCGTTTTCCAATTGCATTTTATGCAAATCACAAGGAAGACAACAGGAAGCAGAAATACATCAGAAAATAATAATAGCGTTTTTAAAAGCGCATGTTTGAAAACGCATCAAAAATGCATATACGTTCTTTATATATGTTACGGCCAGAACCCGAAGTTTGGCCACTTCGGGTTCTGGCCGGCTAATGTGCGAAGCTGCGCTGCGGCCAATGTGAGAAATGGAATGATTTCTGTAACATTAATGTATCTTCTGGCCGTATCGCTGCGGTCAAATTTATCACAAGTTAATTTTAATGAAATTAAGCCGGCGGCAATGTAACAGATGAAGCCGCCGGCTTTTGCTCTGCTTCTCTCTCCTCCCCCCGCCTCTCGCTCTCTCTCTCTCCCCTACTGGCAGCTGTCCCCGAGAATCGTTCGTCATGCCAGGGAAGCAGAGCGGGGAGGCTGCAGACATTGCTTCTGCCAGCACCCACTCTGCCGCAATGAACGACTCTGGGGGGACACGCGTGTCCCCGCCGGCTGCCCATAGGAGAGAGCGAGAGGCGGGGGAGGAGAGAGAGGCAGAGCAAAAGCCGGCGGCTGCATCTGTTACATTGCCGCCGGCTTAATTTCATTAAATTAACCAAGTTGTGATAAATTTGGCCGCAGCGAGACGGCCAGAAGATACATTAATGTTACAGGAATCATTCCCCTTTCTCACATTGGCCGCAGCGCAGCGGCCACTTCGCACATTGGCCGGCCAGAACCCGAAGTGGCCGGCCAGAACGAGAAGTGGCCAAACTTCGGGTTCTGGCCGTAACATATATACGTTTTTTGATGCGGCCCATTGACTTCCATTAGCGTCAAAATCGCTGCGTTTTCCGCAACGCTAGCATTGCTGCTATGTGTGTTCCTAGCCTGAATGGGTTTCCTCTGAGCACTCCAGGTTCCTCCCACATCCCAAAAACATACAGATAAGTTAATTGGCTTCCCCATATATTCTCTCTAGACTGCGATGGACATATGTCTATGGTAGGGATTAGATTGTGAGCTGCTCCAAGGGACAGTTAGTGGTAACTCTATATATACGCTGTAAAGCACTGCAGAACTTGTTAGCGCTACATAAATACTAAATAATAATAAATTCTTCTCTACACCTCAACTATGTTCATAGAGCCCCATCATTGAAAGAATAGGGAGTGAAGTATAGCTGTATGAAAATGTCTGAATCATCATTAGCTTAACAGTAAAGAACATTTATGAAGGTATAAGTTTAATTTTGAGAAATAACATCTTCTGCAACTGTAATGTCTTGAAGTTGCCAAAAATGCCATTGTCATTTCACATATATGTAACTACACAGCTTTCTACACTAAGAAGCCCTATTCAAAGAAATGGAAAAGAGAGAGAATACCTTTTTTTTTTCTTTTTCTTTTTTTTTACTTTGGAAGAACAATATCGGTAATGTTTGCCATTAAAGGGAACCTGAACTGGCAAATAGGAAAAGCCATCTTTATTCTCTAAAAATAAACAATGCCAGTTGCCGGACTGCTGTGCTGACTGTGACATGTGACATGAAGAGAACCTTGTGTATGTACAGTGCAAACCATATTAATAGCCAGCCTGTTTTACTTGTTTTATTTTGCTGCCTGAAAGAGTTCATTTTAGGTATGGAAGTGACAGCTTCTGTCTTGTCGGTACCTTGTCTGGATTATAGGAAACCTCACTCATAAGCAAATTACATTCATAAAAGTTTTCCTGGCAGAATACAACTTCTGAGAGCAGAAGGAGATAGAAAAATGTCAATAGTTCATGTATTTTAACTCTTGAACACTTAAAAGGCTACCACTGAGCAGAGACAATAAAACAATACGTCTACTTTGTATCTGTTTAATTGAAATATAAAATAAAACCATGAGATACCTAAAAAAACATTTTTAGGAGTAAGGAGGATAAATACAATTGTTTATTTCATCAGTTTATTTTCACCTCCGGTTCACTTTAAGGCAGGAGTCACACTTGTCAATCCAAAAATGCATGTAGTGCTCCCTATAGACAATCACAGGGAAGTAGAGGCAATGTGCAAGATTCTATTGCTGACAGTCAGCTGCTCTAAGCTGGCTGTGAGCTAAGACTGTAGATTCGTCCACGGAAAAACGCTGTTGTTGTTCCATGGACTTAAATGTGACCCCTGCCTTAGTCACTGGCCCAGAATGAGCATGCAGTTCAGAAACATCAAGGTGGACAAAGGCGTCAAAAGTATAAAATTAAATTAAATTTTTAAAACATGGAAGTGGCGGGGGTGGGCCCTTCTCCACTCCAAAGGACACGATAAAGGGACGTGTTAGGCTATAACACAACAATTTTTATTGATACACTCCACAAAGTATTGCAATGTGTTTCACGGGCGTAACCCCGCTTCATCAGGCAGTGAAAGGAGGAGTAAACAGCTGTGGGTCAGAGACAATCAGGCTTTAGACAGGGTGCATGGTATAACAATAAAATCAATAAACAAGTACAAGCTGAACTCTGGTCCCCTACCGTTCGTGTTTTTACCTCTCCCTCTAGATTGTTAGCCTTTGGGCAGGGTCCTCCTTTTGTGTCCTACCTGATCATGCACCTCCATTACTGTGAAGCCATGCTATGCATCTGAGTGAACCTAACTTGCCTAATCTCCATGCTCCATCCAGTGACTGACTAAGCATTACCTGGTACTCATACTATTCTGTGTGATCTGATTTTCTTGTATTCCTGTATTGTCATATTGCTGTATGTCACCCTTAAATATTGTCTGTAACCTAAAGTAATGTACAGCGCTGCGTAATATGTTGGCGCTTTATAAATACAATAGATAAATAAAATAAATAAATTATAAATAGTTCTACACTAATGTGTTATAATATACTAGTGACCTTAGCCCATTTAAAAACGGGTTAGGTCTGTCATTACTTCACCGCGCGCACGTGATGCGCACGACCGCCGCGCACACTTGACGCACGCACACATGCCCGTCCCTTCTGGCCCCGTTTTCCCCCAGCTCTCGGCAGTGTCTCTGTGTCTGTCCCTGCACATGCGCAGTGCTAAAAAGCACTAACACACGGACGGACGCAGGGACACTTGCCTATTATTGTATAGGATAGTTGTAATATATAGTTGTAATGCATAGTTGTATTATGTTCAGTATATAGGGTATCTGGGTAATATAGTGCCCATGGCAAACACTGAAAGTGGGCCCCCCCCCCCCTTCCCCGTTCAGAGACTTCTTCCCCTCTATAAACAAGCTGAAGTTACTTTTCTGTCCTCTTTTCTAATACTAAGCCAAGTGTGCCCTACATACAAATTAACTAGCCATGTACCCCACATAACAGGATTAATCTGATCTGAGGGACGGACAGGCACGGGGGCAGGTATGGCAACGCAGCATGGAGGCAGGTATGGCAACGCAGCATGGAGGCAGGTATGGCGCTGTGGCGCCCATGGCACGAGCCATGCCTGCACCCCTCAAGATACGCCTCTGATAGGGCTATATAAAGGGTTTTAAGGAAAGACATCATATTATTTAAAACGGATGTTAGTAAACAATAGTGTAGACAATGTGGTTTCAGAATTAGGGGGGTGATATTGTTGGAGGGAATTTTGGGGTGGGCAAAGATATTTTGGTTGTTGGTGAGTTGTAGTTAAGCTACTAGTGGATATTTACCAATAGAAAGGGAGGAGGTAGTATCCAAAGTTAGGTATGCAGTATATTATGTAGGGAGGGGGCGGGGGACAAAATTGGAGCAAGTTAACAAGAGGAAAAAGCATTAATCATAGTAAAATGGGTAACAAGACTCCCCCAGATTTCGTCTAAGAAGAGCGCCTCTGTGTTTGTGTCTCGGTGGAATGGTGCTTTAAATGCAGGTAGGATGGCTGGCTAGCCAATCAGGGAGGTGTAATGCTGATTGCCTGTGTGTCGCATCTATTATGACATGCAGTTAAGAAGCTTTGACTTTGGCGTGACTTCAGGTGTGTGACTCAAAACAACTAAAGCAAAATGCTCAGCACAGCAGCCAGGCAACTGGCATTATTTATAAAGGAATGAAGATGGCAGCCTCTGTATTCCTTTCATTTCAGGTTACCTTTCACATAACATTCAGTATTGGTACAGGAATACCGAGGACCACTAAAAAAATCAAGATATTGGCTTTGTGAACCTTGCAGTTATCACAAACTCCTCCCCCGTATGAGACTAGCTGCTAGTCGCTCTATATAGCTCTACAGGTGCCTTCTCAGAATGACAGAGCAGGGGATTCCTTCTACAGTGCACTATAGATTATAAGCCTTGCATTAATCACAGACTCCTCCCCCGTATGAGACTAGCTGCTAGTCACTCTATATAGATCGACAGGTGCCTTTGCATAATGACAGAGCAGGGGATTCCTTCTACAGTGCACTATTGACTCAGTCCTGAAACTCCATATTTCTGCATTTGCTGAGAGTCACAGGCTGAGAATTAACATTCATTTCACTCATCACTATAGTCTATAAGGACACTGCATCTTGCTTCAGCTTGTTAGCCTTGATTGGCTCTGACACCTACATTTCATTAATCATCTAGTCTAAATAAGCATTCCCCTGATTGCAGGAAACTGTCAGCGAATTCTGATGCTACTCGCTCCTTGTTCCTGACTTTCACAAATTGATCTAATCCTGACTGCTGTGTGATCTGGTTTGTGCTAGGCATACACTATACATATTTGTTGAAGATCAAATACATTCTTTTTTTTTTCATTATGTAGTATTTTTATAGAGCCGACATCTTCAGCAGCGCTTTACAGAGTGTATATATATAGTCATATGTCTATTGTAGTCTAGAGCCAACTTTAGTGGGAGGCCCACTAACTTATCTGTTTGTTTTGGGATATGGGAGGAAACTGGAATGCATGGAGGAAACCCACACAGGTATGGGGAGAACATACAAACTCTGTGCAAATGTTGCCCTGGCTGAGATTCGAACTGGTGACCCAGTGCTGCAGGCGAGAGCACTAACCACTATACCACTGTGCTGCAATAAATGACCACTGCTTCCCCCACTGATGCCAGTGGAAGGTAAGGTGTATGTGGATTAGCACGTGATCTAGGTTTCCATAGCTTTCTAATGAGCAGGGCAGCGTTAAGTTAGCAGCTGTGGCAGTGTGGTCGTTATTAGACAACGTTTCTCCTGGAATATTGTCTGATATCTACTGGTCTTAAAGGAAATATCAGGCAATATAGAGAAAATGAGATCTACTTACCCGGGCTTCCTCCAGCCCCTGGCAGCCGATATGTCACTCGCCACAGCTCCTTTGTCCCAGGATCCCCTCCGCTGGAGATGCCGACCTCGCCAGGTCAGCATCTACTGGGCCTGCACAAGAGCCGCACGCGGTCGTGATGACCTGGCTCACAATGTATGGCGCTTGCGCAGGTACAGTAGAGGCCAACCTGGCGAGGTCAGCATCTCCAGCAGAGGGGATCCCAAGACACCGGAGCTGCAGCGAGTGACATATCGGCTGCCAGGGGCTGGAGGAAGCCCCGGGTAAATAGATCTCATTTCTCTATATTGCCTGATATTTCCTTTAAGACCAGTAGATATCAGACAATATTTTAGGAGAAACGTTGTCTAATAACGACCACACTGCCACAGCTGCTAACTTAGCGTTGCCCTACTCGGTAGAAAGCTATGGAAGCCTTGATCATGTGCTAATCCACATACACCTTACCTCCCACTGGCATCTGTTAGTGAAAACAATGTGAATGTCTGATCAATATTTAATCGGATATTTCAATCATAAATGCCATCGTTTTAATGCATTTTGAGTATGGTATACTTGAGGTTTCTGTTGACTCTAAAGTCTAATCTACTAAAAATATTATGTAATATATGCCTACCTCTTTGTGCCCTCCTGCTAGTTACAGGGAACTAATTAACCTCCTTAGCGGTATGCCCGACACTGTGGTGTCGGGCATACCGCTTCCTGGCCCCAGGAACTAACCACAAGAAAAGAGAAAAGTCCCAAAGCTCAACTGTGTGTAATGATTTCAATACCAGGGAGTCGACCAGTCAGCACCTGGATCCATCAAGGTGCAAATCCATTAGACCAACACAGAAAGAAAGACTGGGTCTCCACCTGGAATTAGTGCAGTTATAACAAAGTGATATTTATTCCATAGCAGCAAAAAGCACACAACGTTTCGGCACTTGACAAAGGCCCTGTGCCGAAACGTTGTGTGCTTTTTGCTGCTATGGAATAAATATCACTTTGCTATAACTGCACTAATTCCAGGTGGAGACCCAGTCTTTCTCCCAGGAACTAACCCCCATGCATAATAAATGTGATCCCATGCCTGTAAATCCTTTAGCTAGCACTAGGCTAGCTAGTACAAGTGTCCAGCTCCCCCGATTGCCGCCGACCCCCCTCCCCAGATCCCCACGCTAATACATTACCCAGCCGGGATCCAGTGATCCTGCAGCCCCCCTGCACAGCTTCGGTCTCTCTATGGGGATGATCGGGTTTGCACATGACGTCACGTGCGATCCTCTTCATAGTGAAGACCGGAGCTGTGCGGGAAAGCTAAGCCGATCGCTGGATCCAGGCTGGGTAATGTATAAACGGGGGAGCGGGGGGGGGGGGGGGTCCCGGGCACTTGTACTAGCCAGCCTAGTGCTAGCTAAAGGTTTTACAGGCATGGGATCACATATATTATACTGGGGGACACAAACTGGCAAAACCTCCTGAGCGGTGTAACGCTCAGGAGGTTAAAAGGAACCAGAGGTGTGACACCTATGGGAGCTGCCATATTTATTTCCTTTTAAGCAAGACCAGTTGCCTGGCAGTGCTGCTGATCTTTCTGGTCAGTAGGGTCTAAATCACACCCCTGAAACAAGCATCTAGCTAATCTTGTCAGATTTGTCATAGACATCTGATCTGCATGCTTGTTCTGGGTCTATGGCTAAAAGTATTAGAGGCAGGCAGAGGATCAGCAGGACAGCCAGGCAATGTGCATTATTTAAAAGGAAATAAACATGTCAGACTCCATATCCCTCTCGCCTCTGGTCCCCTTTAAAAAGAAAAATGGAACCAAATCCAAAATAGAATCAATGCTATTTCTTAATAAAACTTTGTGCAAAAATGCTATACATACTAAGTACAGTACTTTAATAATTTGTCAATCAATTAAAATATAGATAAAAAGAAAAATACCTAAATACTCAAAACAAAGCAATAAAGGTTTATTAAAACCATGCCGAAAAAAAATGCCCTAACCAAAAATTATTAAGTCTACATAAAATTATCCACTTTCATAGTGAAAATCAGGTTCACACGTATCTCTTTTGCTGTGTGAGCATTGCATGGCCTTCCGGATCTGATACAAGTTGCATGCAGCAGTAATGTCCCTGGCTCAAATGGAGCCTTATACATCATATGGTGGCCTATTTTTTAGGATTGACACACACAGCAGATACCTATGCTATATTTTAGACCTCCTGATTTTCCTTCTGACATTCATTCAGTATAATGAAACCTGGGGTTCACCATACTCAGGGCTGGTTCAACCCCCCCATGGGGTCCCAGGGAAAAGGTAATCTGAGGAGCCCACCCACTGCCCCTCAGAGCAATTTCTGCATACAATTGGCTGCTCCTGTGCTGCTGAGTGCATGATATCTGCTATCGGGGCACCTGCACAATAGCAGCATTGTATTTCATCTGTCCTGGCTGCTCTGTTCATGCTGCATACCTGTCTTCATCGCGCTGAATTAAGGGGGAGGTTTAGGGTCCGGCAGTGGGGGGCATAGCGCACCCAAGGAAGCACAAAAAAAAGTTAAGGGGTAGGCCGGAAGCCCCAGCAGCACTCCAGACCACCGAAGTTGCCCCCTTTGCTTTATAGAAGCGCTGGCCCTGACCATACTTTTGTGGTGGAACAGCAGTTTTTGAATACATTCGTGAGAATGCGGTTTGTAATTTCTTGTACATTCACACTGTTTTTGAGCAGCAAAGAAAGTGAATGAATCAGTGAGCAGACAGCAAATTAACAGATCAGTAACCACACACACCTCACACCACCTAAACAGCTAATTTGCTTGTAATTATGTTGTCTGGGGACTGGTGTCAGCAACCGTTAGCAAGTTATGTGGATGCTAATGATATGTAATTGCTGCCTGTATAGTGGGAACATTCAGTGATCAGAAAATTACAACAAACTCGCTTAAGAATCCTGGAGGGGGAAAAAAAAGAAGTGTATAAAGTAGTAAGCACAGCCACTTGCCTTTAGTGTTCTCATTGTTTGCAGTCATTTGGCATTCAGTGCTGGAGGGAGCCTGCTCCTGATTGATTGCCATCCTTTCAGCATGTCTCTGTCTTGCAAGCTCTCTTCTCAGTGCAATTTCTTCTTGAGTTAATGGCCTGCGAGAAGTACGGTTATTTGCATGAGAGCTATACCATGGTTAACAAGAATTGAGAATCACTAGCTTTCAGTACTTTAATTTCAACCTTTTACAATTAACAGGCAATCTGAATTAGAGCAAAAGTGTGCACAGAGTTTTGCTGCTCCACAAATTCAGAAGATTGGGGATTTCTTTCTCACTTAGACAACAACCATAAGCACTTAACATTCAGCAATAATCTTGCATGAATACATTAGAAAATGACCCTATTAGGAGAAGTACTTATTACTGGCCCCTAGGTAGAATGCCATTGACAAACTAAATAGGAATAGGTTGTATATTGTTACCCTAACTGTACTAAAAGACACATTCTTAGATGTTTTAATTTGCAAAACATGCTGAGTTGGTGGCCAGTTAAATCATGGCTTTCAGACTTATTTCTTTTTTTTACGTAGGTAGAAAAAAACAAAGTTTTGTAAAAGTAATACCTTTTAATGGCTAACTGATAAAGTTAAATTAAGCAAGTTTTCAGGGATCTAGGCCCCTACTTCAGGGATATTTCTAGATGTTAGCTGAAGTAAAACACTGATGCAGGTGAATAGTAAACACCAAGATGACGGTTTTGCTGGTTATTATGTTATCTTCATGTTTACAATTCACCTGCATCAGTGTTTTACTTAGCTAACATCTGGAAATGTGCCTGAAGAAGGGTATTAGATCCAACCCTACTAACAACAGGGTTAGGAAAGCTGTTAGTAAAGGATGGATATTGAAGGTTGTTTGCCCATAGAGCAGTGCACAAGTGACAAGCATTGGGCTGACTATAGCACGATCTAGGTGCCTAACCCAGTGCAACAGCTGTATAAACATGGAAGGCAGTTCTAGCAGACAGAAGTGGACTGTATTGGGCATGGAGAATGAAGAGATAATGATGTGGATATTCACAAACCTACAGTTGTGTTCAAAATTATTCAACCCCCAATGCTGTAAAGGGTTTTAGGGAATTCAGTGTACATTTGTAATTGTGTTTAGAATGAAATCTTACAAGGACTTTGTAAAGAACCAAATGCAACTATAATGACATCAATTGTTTTTCTAATACAGTATTACATTTTGTTTTGTGTGATTTCTTCATTGACACATTTATTCAACCCCTTAAAGACTACCACTCTTAAGAACAGAGGTTCATTCAAGTGTTTTCGATCAGGTATTGAAAACACCTGTGGATGTTAACAAGCAGCAATCAAGCACAATAAGCACCAATTGGGCAGATTTAAAATGACTGTGATACTCAGCTTCTTCTAGACATTTACTGGTGTGTTTATAAACATGGTGAAGTCAAGAGAATGGTCCAGGAAGACAAGAGAAGAGGTGATTTCTCTTCACAGGAAGGGCAATGGCTATAAAAAGACTGCAAAGATGTTAAACATACCAAGAGACACCATAGGAAGCGTTATTCACAAATTTAAGGCACTGTTGAAACGCTACCTTGTCGTGGCAGAAAGAAGATGCTGACTTCGACTGCTGTGCGCTACCTGAAGCGCAAAGTGGAGAAAAGTCCCCATGTGACTGCTGAGGAACTGAAAAAAGATTTGTCAGATGCGGGTACTGAAGTTTCAGCTCAGACAATAAGGCGCACACTGTGTAATGAAGGCCTACATGCCAGAACTCCCAGGCGCACCCCCTTGCTGTCTCCAAAGAATGAGAAGAGTCGACTGCAGTATGCCAAAAGTCATGTGGACAAACCACAAAAGTTTTGGGATAGTGTTCTGTGGACTGATGAAACAAAATTAGAACTGTTTGGGCCCATGGATCAACGCTATGTTTGGAGGAGGAAGAACAAGGCCTATGAAGAAAAGAGCACCTTGCCTACTGTGAAGCATGGCGGCGGGGGTCAATCATGCTTTGGGGCTGTTTTGCAGGTACAGGGAAGCTTCAGCATGTGCAAGGTACCATGAATTCTCTTCAGTACCAGGAGATATTGGAAGAAAATGTGATGCAGTCCGCCACAAACCTGAGGCTTGGGAGACATTGGACCTTTCAACAGGACAATGATCCCAAGCACACCTCCAAGTCCACTAAACTAGTGCATGGTTGCAGATTAAAGGCTGGAACATTTTGGTGTGGCCATCACAGTCACCAGACTTAAATCCAATTAAGAACCTCTGGTGGGACTTATAGAAAGCAGTTGCAGCGCGCAAGCCTAAGAATGTGACTGAACTGGAGGCTTTTGCCCATGAAGAATGGGCTAAGATACCCGTAGATCGCTGCAAGACACTTGTGTCAAGCTATGCTTCATGTTTAAAAGCTGCTATAACTGGAAAAGGATGTTGTACTAAGTACTAAGAATAAATGTCACTTGGGGGTTGATTAAAACGGATAATGATGTGAGCACAGAAAAGATATTTGTGGTTATTTCATTATAAATGTTATTATATTTGTCTGACTTACAAGTGCCTCTTTGATTTAATTGTAAACAAGATGACTTAAATGATCAAAATCAATGTCAAACTGGCCAAAACACTCAATTTCAGTGGGGGTTGAATAATTTTGAACACAACTGTAGTAGCTGAGTGGTGCCAGAGTACGGTCTCAAGGAAGTGGCTCCCACTGGGTGTCCACTACTCCACTGTTAATATCTGATAATGAGCACCAGGTCCCTGGTTCGAAATTGGACAGGAAATTATCTTCATGGAGTTTCTATCTTCTTGTGTTTGCATGGGTTTTCTCCAGGCACTCTAGTTACCTCTCAGCCCAAAAACACCAGACAAGTTAGCTGGCTCCCTCCCACTCCCAATATTGGTGTTAGAGAATGGCAGAGATATATGACTTTAGTAAAGATAAGAATGTGGGCTCCTCTGGGCGACAGTTACTGTAAACACATTATACTGTTTAAAGAGAAACTCCAACCTAGAATTGAGCTTTATCCCAATCAGTAGCTGATACCCCCTTTTACATGAGAAATGTAATGCTTTTCACAAACAGACCATCAGGGGGCGCTGTATGACTGATTTTGTGCTGAAACCCCTCCCACAAGAAGCTCTGGGACCGCGGTACTTTTGGCAGTTTGCTACAATGTAACAAGGTTCACAGACAGGAAATAGCTGTTTACAGCTGTCTCTAACAGCCAAAACAGCTAGGAGCAGCTACATAACCTGCCCACAGTAAAAATGTCACCATGTAATAAATGTCAGAATGTAAATCGGGGAGAGGAAAGATTTTACAATGAGCAAACACTGACTAAATCATTTATACATAATTATGGTAAAAAATGAAGCACTTTTTTTACTACACTATTTTCACTGGAGTTCCTCTTTAAAGCGCTATGGAATATAAATAAAACAAAAATAAGTAAAAATTGTGAAGTTGAAAAGCAGTGGTCGCCCAATAACCTCACAGACCCCAGCAAGAACTGATTAGTGAAATGATCACACCTTCGATGAGTTAGAGGTTAAACTGGTTGGACAAATCTGATGAGTTGACTATTAATAAACTGGTCTTTAAAATCTTGTAAATACTAGTGTGCAAATACAAGCCTTCTGAATGACCGAATGAGCTAACATTTGTTACGTTTTATTCTCCTATAGTGTGTAGGGTCAGGGTGTTAAAGAGAACAGCAGCCATTTATAGCTACCCTGGTTGTGCCTGTTCCCCACTCATAATGTGTTTCCACTGCCATAGTCTAGATCAGTTTCTTAGGTGTGAGCTGATTGATCTAGAAGTATGTTTTGGGGAGGTGGAATGAAGCTAATGAGCCCGGAGTAAACACATGCAAACAAGAGAACATACAGGCTGCATGCTATGTTAAGGCTGGGAACTGAACTTGGGATTATAGCACAGTCTAGTGAGAGTGCTGGCCACTATACACCACGTATACCCAGTTGTGTTGATTCTTCTACACAACTGGGTACTTCTAAAACCACCTGTGTTAGCAGGTGGTTTTACTTAAAAGGCCTGAAATACAAATTGCCTGTAATACTTCTTAATAATTATATTTAAACATGTATTTCTCCATTCTCACTCACCTTCCACTACAGGTTTAAAGGACAATTGAAATTAGAGGTATAAGGAGGCTGCCATATTTATTTCATGTTAAACAATACCGGTTGCCTGGCAGCCCTGCTGATCTATTTGACTGCAATAGTGTCTAAATCACACCAGAAACAAGCATGCAGCTAATCTTGTCAGATCTGACAATAATGTCAGAAACATCTGATCTGCTGCATGCTTGTTCAGGGTCTATGGTTAAAAGTATTAAGAGGCAGAGGATCAGCAGGGCTGCCAGTCAACTGGTATTGCTTAAAAGCAAATGAATATGGCAGCCTCTATATCCTTCTTGCTTCAGTTGCCCTCTAAATTTGGAAAGGGTTCTAAACGTATCCGTAGCATTAAAACTCTTATACATGGGCACACGTTCCCTTTAATCTTTATTTAAAGGTGGATGATAGTTTGACAGCTATACAATGCTAGGCTAAGTGAGTCTGAACACATGGTCAAAAATCAGCAGTACAGCTGGTCAATGAGATGTACATACCGTATTTTTCGGACTATAAGATGCTCCTGAACATAAGACGCACCTAGGTTTAGAGGACAAAAACCAGGGAGAAAAAATATCTACTAAACCTGCTACATCCATGGCAAAGGGGCAGCTTGTGGATAATGTCCCCTTTGTACCTCATGTCCCTTTGCACCTCGTGTCTCCCTGTGTCCTCCTCTGTCCGCCTTGTGTCCTCCTGTATCCCCTTGTGTCTGCTTCCGTCCTCCTCTATGCCCCTTTGTGTCCCCTGTATACTCCGTTAGTCCCCCCTGTGTCCTCCTCTGCATGGGTACAGTACAGGGAGTCCCCAACATTGTGGCGGATTGGAGGATCGTATTGGCAGGCGTTCACAAGTCAGGAACTCCCTGCATTTGGACTATAAGACACAGTGACTTTTTCTCCCACAGAAAAAGTGAGTCTTATAGTCCAAGAAATACAGTAATTCTCACGTTTATGTACATTTAATGCAAATTTGATGAAGCTTCTAATTAGGTCAATCAAAATTTGTAGGAAGTACATTTGATCAGTCCAATTCTTTGCACAAAATTTACATATACATGTTGTATTGCTTTTCATCTCATTGGACATCTTTATTTACAGCTACTAGGGTGGTCATTTGTAGTGCAAGATGGTCTACTGAAAGAGTCATCATCAATGATTATGGAAGGCAAACAACAAGCAACTTGAAGCTGGCAGTAAATAGAGGGTGTTTACTCATCCAGGAATAAAGTTACATAAACATGCTGGTTTAAACGCGGCCATGGTGGATGATTAAGACTCATATGAGAATCTTGAAATAAACCAGCATGTGTACAGTGGCCATCCCGACGTCTGACAATTGCCCAGCATGCAAGATCTTCACAGATTCCCAACAAGCTAGAAGTGCATTGCTCTCCCACACCCCACCTGTGGAAAACTGCTCCGTTGCTCCCTGCTTGTTGTCCCCATTCCCCCTCCATAGCAGCAGACGTGTCACTAGCCTTCTGGCTAGTGATGCATCTGTACAGTGTCAGCACTATAATGGCAACCGAGGGATTGAGTCCCAACCCCGCCACTCAACAGAAGTGCTTCAGTATGTACAAGGCTGAACCCTTCAGTTCAGCTTAGTGTTGCTGTTTGTGCCTTATATATCAAGTAAAAACAAATACAACTCAAGTATTCAGTTCGGTTCCTCTTACTCTCATAGTTCAACGTGGCTGAATCGAATGACTTATTTTATGTCTGGATAACTTTATTTCAAGTTAGTCAGTGTTGCTTATGTAATTTAATTTAAATAATGTCTGTACTGAATAAACAATGCTTAAAAGATATCCTACAGATGCTTTTACAAGGCAACTAGGCAGCACATTCACCAACAAAACTCTATTCATGGTTCCATTATGGTGTACACAAGGCAAAAAAAAGGCTTTTATGTGCGCGTTGCTGTAACACAGGGTCACGCAAGGAACCCTGCATGTCAAAACACTGCAGAAAAGCTGAACCACGCTGACGTTCTATCCTTTTTTATGGAAGGCTCAGCAGCCCCAAACCAGTTAAAATGTTACATGCTAGCAGATTAAATAGGGGACTGTGTGGGAAATGCGTAAAGAAAGAAAATAAAACGGCAATATAAAGGCTGAGGCCGAAAGCCTGAATAAAGAGGCAGTGTGCATTACTGTCAAGGCACGGAAAAGAATTACAAACACCTAGTAAAACAGATGAAGTAAAAACACATGTATATTAAATGTCTCTTTTGCTGCCATTAAACATACCCTATACGCCTTTCCAAAGCTGCGGCGTTCTGCGCAACATATGTATAAAACACAACCTGATCATTTTTCCAGGTGCCATAAACCAGAAAAACACTTGAAACAGCTTGAAAAGAAATGCAGAAAAGGATTTAATGAAATGGGCTGTCTGTGGAGACCAGCGTGATGTACTTTTTACTGAGCTCATTTCACTGCTGCCTTGTTCATGTGTACTTGTCACCAGTACACAACACAAGGAGTCACTTTATACGGTGTACTTGGTCTTTCTTTTGTAATAATGCATCAGTCTATCAGTATACGGAAATATGTAAAAACACTGAGGCTAGATTCACAGTGGGACGTTGCGTTTTGATGCCACGTTAAAGTCGCGCCGCACTTACAACGCAACGCGCCCAAAAAGTGGCAACGCAGCGTTACCGTCGCATACAGCAGATACAGTAAAAAATACAGGCAATGAAAAGTATGCTTCCAAGTCATTACTGAGCATGTGCAAACAGTCCAACGCAGCTAATAACGTGTATACCGCACTGCATGCAGTACTTTTACTTAACGTGCAGCTTTAGACACCAACGCAACGTGTGCACTGTGAACAGGGCATTGATTTTTCATTGCAGTGAGTTATTCTGCGTTAAATGCTGTTTTAACGCGCGACTTTAACGTCCCACTGTGAACTTAGCCTGAGGCAAAAGGCAGTTTGTTTAAGTGCTACAATAAGTGGGTACAAGATCTCGACACGTTATCGAACGAAGACTGGATAGCAGTACTTCAATCAGTTCCTATGGTTTCTACCAATGCCTCTCAAAAATTATCCCAACTTAAAGAGAATCTGTATTGTTAAAATCGCACAAAAGTAAACATACCAGTGCGTTAGGGGACATCTCCTATTACCCTCTGACACAATTTCGCCGCTCCTCGCCGCATTAAAAGTGGTTAAAAACAGTTTTAAAAAGTTTGTTTATAAACAAACAAAATGGCCACCAAAACAGGAAGTAGGTTGATGTACAGTATGTCCACACATAGAAAATACATTCATACACAAGCAGGCTGTATACAGCCTTCCTTTTGAATCTCAAGAGATTATTTGTGTGTTTCTTTCCCCCTGTTCTCATGCACTGAAGTTTCAGGCTGCTTGTTTCTTCCTGCAAACAGCTTTGCCCTTGTCTGTAATTTCTAAGTATGTGAAAGCCCAGCCAGCTCAGAGGACGATTTATCCAGCTTGTAAAAGATAAGAGAGAAGAGAGAAGCTGCTCTAATCCTAAATAACACACAGGCAGTGTGCATACAGAGGCCTGGAAGGGGGAGTTCATAGCAGAACCACAACACTGAAGAACTTGGCAGCCTTCCAGACACAGGCTGACAAGTCTGACAAGAGAGAGATAAGTTGATTTATTACAGAGACAGTGATAGTATAAAGTGCTGCAGTAAGCTAGAACACATTAGAATAGCTTTTTGAACTTGTAGGATGATAAAAAACAGGATGCAATTTTTGTTACGGAGTCTCTTTAACAAACATTTTACATAGAAACCTGTTGACACCTAAAAAGCTTTATGTTATACACCGAAGAGAAGATCCATTATGTGCTAGGTGCCGTAGGGATCATGGGGACCTCTCGCATATGCTTTGGCATTGTCCAAAGTTACATAGATACTGTGAGAAAATATTAAAAATTCTGGACACAGTCGTAAAACAAAAGATTCCCAGAACTGTTCAATTTTGTATCCTAGGTCTATTTACTGGTGTGACGATGCCAGAACATGTCCAATTGATGATGCATAGATTGCTACTTCAGGCAAGACTGCTTATTCTTTGTGCCTGGAAAGACCCGTCCCCTCTGACGGCAGAAAATTGGGTCAAACAGATTAAAGCATACTTATTAAAGATGGAAAAATTAATACATGCGCACAGAGGGTCTACCCATAAATTCGATTTGATCTGGTCAGGTTGGTTGGATACTCCGGGGTTACCGGACTTCTCTTTAATAAGTGATAGAATATTTGGAAGGCTTAATTAATTTTTGAAACTTGGGTATATATGGCAGGTCCTCTCACCTTGTATAAGATATGAGGGTTTGATTGGGCTGCATTGTGCCACTGCGGTTTCTTTTTTTTTTTTTTTTGTTACTTACATTTGTTTTATCTGGCTGCTGTGTCTTTGATTCATACAGTCTGTTTGAATGTTTTGTTATATTTGGCTTTTTGTTTTAATAAAGGCTGATTTAAAAAAAAAAAAAAGCAGTTTGTGTTATCATACATTTCCGACGAACTGTCAGGTCGAATATTCATTCACAAATCTCTGGCACTATGGATTGTAAGTGCCCCATACATTTTTCCCTTTTGACTAGGCAGTGAGTAGATAGTAGAAAGCAACAAAGAAGAGTCCCACCCTCTCCAAATTCCATGTGTGAGCTGCAACGTCATCGGTTGGTAAAGCCTAGTATCACATAGCAGCATAGTGGTGCCTGAAATCCTTCCCTGCCTAGCAAAACAGGCAGACGGGGCCGGGGCCGAAGGAAAATGGTTTCAAGATATTCCACAGCAAAACAAGCGGAATAGACGGACACGGACTGTAAAGCTTATCAAGCTGAGACTGATAAGCTGGTGTGAGTAGTGTGTGGGAGCCGAGCACACACGGGCTGCAATTCGAGAGAACCAGCGGCGACACTCGTGGATGTTAAACTTAGACTGAAAGTGCACATCAGTCCTAGCCTAAACCGGATCGCAGGTGTCTGGAAGCTCCGAGGCCGGCTGGCAGCTGCCGCTGGAGATTGATCCGCTGAGCCAGTGTGGGTACACAGAGCTGACGCTCAGTAGTTCCAGAGATCCACTCAGTGTCGTGGAAAGTTGCCAAAAGCTGGTCGAATTCGCAGGCTTACAAAGTCTTCTGCTCAGGCAAGTATGTTTTACGTTGTTATATGGCGTTATCTGTGTTAATGTGTACATTCTGTGTTAATTGCAGAGTGGAGGCTGCGGGCTTCTCATCTCTCCTGTGCGTGAAGGGAGGGGTGAGGAGAGGTGCAGCTCCGATGTAAATACAGAACGTGTTTTCAGAGTTTATGCGCTTTGATTGTTTCTTAGGATTCGATGTTCCTGTGTGGCAGATGTTTTGTTTTCTCTCTCTCTGGGTTTTGTTTTGTTTTTCTCTCCCTGTCCAGAGACTGGGCAGGATGATAGATAAGGGGGGGGGGGGGGTCCCCCGCGGCAGAGGGAAACCAACAGTGTTGGTGGTGGACAGGGGGGAGAGGTAGCAGAGTAGACAGGAGAGAACAGTTGTAAAACTTAGAAGTAAGTTTTTCTCGGGGAGCTGGGTGGACAGCCCTTGTCTCTGGGTAGCTGTGGAAGTTCGCAGAGGGACAGCTGAGATAATGGGTGAGGTTTTTGTATGTCTTTCCTCCGCGCGTTCCCAGTCAGAGTTGCTAACATGCTTGTAAATATCTGCATCTGTTATGTTGTTCAGCCAGCTCGTCTGTTGTTCGTCTCAGTAATAGCGCTGTAATAGTTCTGAGTTGTGGCTGAGATAAGCTGCAGATGAGTTGTGGAGAGAGGGGATAGAGGGAGAGAGGAGGAAAGCGAGTGTCTTTCTGTTTGTGAGATGTTCTGCACGTTTCTCGCATTTCCAGTCGGTGCTGCTGCTAACATGTTTTTTCAATGTCTGTATTGTGTTGAAGTTCGAGCTGGGATGTTAACAGTTAAATCAGTTACAGTGGTTTGGAGTCGTATAGCTCGCTCGGGCGGTTCTTAGTTATGTCTGTGATAGAGTGAGAAAGATTCCTACGTCTCTGGGGATCCGTATGTCTGATTGCAGTTCGGATTACAGCTGAGACGTGAAGGAATGCTGAGGCTGATTTTTGTGCACTGTGGATAGATGCTGTGTGTAACTATGCATAAAAAAAATGTATGTTCTATTCGATTTTGTTCTTTCTCCTAAGATATAGGAAACGAGAGGCTGCTATGGGAGCAGCCATCTTAGCTGGCAGTCCAGGACTCAAAATGGCGGCAGTGGAGAGAGCCCGCCCCCGTGAGTCATGGCCCCCACACGTCATGGCAGGGGGGAGGAGGGGCTGGGGGATCCACGTCACGTCAGGCTGTGCTCGCGGCTCCGGGCAGAGCAGCTGAAAGGGAGGGGGGTAGAAATACAGAGACATTCTCCTGTGTGTCTCGGTTCTCAAAGTATTTCCCCAGAGATTTTCACTGGGTCCATGGAAAGGAATGCCAGAATAGGAAGTGTTTCCCAGCTCGGTGCAGGGACACACGGAGCAGTACAGATCGGAAATGGGTCTGTACTGTGTTGCTTATGGGATTATTCCTGTAAGTGAGGCACCTTAATGTGTGGTGCAGCATAAGTTCCCAATAGGAAAAGGGGGACAGTGCATCAGGGGGGTGCCGGAGTTGGAAAAAAGGGAGTGGACCAATTCGGGTTTCCGTCGCCGCTTCTGCAGAGCGGTAACGTTTTTTCCGGTTTTGTCGTGAACAGGGCCAGAGCTGGACTGAGAGGTCTATGCTGGGCTGGAGCTGTTTTTGTGTGCGTTTTTTTTCGTCCACTGATTGGTCAAATATGTTTTTTCCAGCTCCTATCAATTGTAGCACAAAGAACAAGGACTGACAACAGTTCATGGGGCAATTATACAGATGATAAAATTGCCGTTTACAGAGTGACAGTGTATCAGTACGCTGTTTGCCATGTGACTACCTTCCATGTGGGCATATAGGGATCTGCATACAGGCATGTGACGCTGGTATGCTTAGCCCTGCACCCTGTATAGTTTAAGTGTAAAGTGCTCCTTCCTACAGGGAGGCAGCCGGTTTTTTTGTGAAGTCTGGGGGTAGTGGCACGGCAAACATGGATCAGAGGGTACAACACACAGAACTTCTAGCAGAGCTGGTATCGCGATGAAGTTCTAGATAAGTAAATGCGATAATGAGTAAGAGCATTGCAGGCTCACCTGCAAAGCAGCATCAGGTGTGGCATCCGTAATCTGTGCATGCGACGGCCGCGCATGGACAGATAAGGGGGGATGTGGAGTGAGCTGCAATGGGGTGAGAGCTTCCAAAGGTGAAGCGAGCTTCCAAAGGTGAAGTCCGCGGGAGCATATTTTAAACAGGTAAGTACTAAGGATAGTACTGAGGTAGGGGGGTGAAGTTTAACTCCAATCTACCAATAAGAGTAAACAGAGTTCATGAGAACCGTAAAGCAACGAGATCAATTACGTTACGATATATATTGATCAATTTAAAGTGTACAGAGTACAAGCCGCAGGGCGAATCCCAAATCATTAATAAGAATTGATTTGTTTGTATTTCGATTTCAGGTGTTTGGCAATATGGAATTGAGACAGCTGCAGAGCTGGCAGCAAAGATGGAGATGTCAGTCGGATAAGCGAAAGGTTCCAGATGCCAATCTAAGCTTGGAGAACAGCGAGATTCCTGAGATTGGAAAGAGACTAAAACACGAGATTCCTGAGAGTGGAAAGAGACTAAAACACGAGATTCCTGAAATGGGAAAGAGACTAAAAACCGAGGTTCCTGAGATCGGAAAACGTCTAAAAGAACTGTCTGAGCAAAGCATAGTGCAAATTGCTAATGTTTTTCTTTCCCAAGGTGGTGCTTTTATAATGAGGAGTACCGTGCTGATGGTGATCCTAGGTTGCCATTTCGTCCTAGGAGAACGAAGAGAGGACATTCTCATGTATAATAAGGGGTTAATGAGAATGCAAGGCCCAAGCATGTTAATGTTTGGTGACAAAGGTACTAATCCTTTCACACCTCCCTCCGCTTGGCACAGACGGACCATGCAGGGACGGAGGAAAAGAGCACTTGTGCCAGGAGAAAGCAAATTTCATGGCACAAGGTGGGTGAAAGGTCTGAAGGGTCAAGTGTGCGGGCAGTGGGAATTTAATGGCAGTGTAAATCTGCTATTGAATGCCACACTCCCAGAATCGATGCACCGATCCAAAGGTTTGTTAAAAGGTACATTGCAGTACAATGGGTACATGCAAAAGGTGGAGTGTGTGATTCAGGGGTACCTTGTCTTGGTTATGCAGAGTGAGATGGGTCCAGATTGGAGAGGAACGAGCAGGAGGCGTCAATTCTCTTACCAGAGAGACGCAGGGGACCACATCACACTCTGGAGCTACCAACAGAGAGTGCCTCTGAAACAACTATACACACGTAAAGGCTGGAAAGCCAAGGGTGGGTGGTTCTCGAAACAAGAAGTAACAATCGAGATCAAGCCACATTTCCAGGTGACAAAGAGGGTGGGGAGAGCGGTCCTGGGGGAGGGAAAGCCCACACAGGGAACCCCATTCACACCACACGGGTCACAACAGGGGACGATATTACACAGTCCATATGCAGCAGCTTATCCTCATGATAGTTGGGTAAGTGAAGAGGTACTCTTAATCGAAAGATTGCAGAGAGTACAGTCTTCCCGACCTCAGGTACATATTGTGCCTCAGGACGTAAGGGGGGAAGAGGTCCAATCAGGACAGCTGGGGACATATTTTGTCAGCGAGAGATTGGACAAGGGGAGGTATATTAATTTTTCTGGAGAAGGATCTTTTGCATGGCAGCTTCGAGATGTTTGGGTGAACAAATGGAAACGGTGCAACATTCCTTTAGGCACCGCTACTTCCTTAGTTCCCACCTCAACCCGTGTCTTACACCAGGACCTGAGAGGTCAGCCTTTTTTGGTGCTAGACGGGGAGGTGAAGCAAGTAGAGTTGTCCTCCTGCGGGCAATTCTTGCAGAAGTATCTGCGTTGGCCGGGGCAAGCCAAATTTAGTGAAGAAGCCTGCAGGCTCAATAACGCAGAATGCGAGGCTACCATTCAAAAGATCCACCCTGAAGCCCAACCAATAGTTCCGGTGGCTGAAGGAAAGGTTTGGTTTTTTAACATAAGGTCTAATGATACATTCAAGGTATATTCTCATAATTGTTCCGATAAGGGGGATTTTCCAAGGGGAACATATTGTGTGAGTGGAGATCCCATATGGATCCTGTCATCCAGGCTGGATGACGTTGTTTCTCAAATTGTTAAGAGAACTCTAAAGGTCAAAGTTTCACGGGTAGTTCCCGTCCTGAAAGAGAACACGACATGGGACAAAGGGGAACAGGGTTTGATCCAAGACGACCACATTTTGTTACAAAGGTTAAACAAACAGTACACTAAGTTAGAGGTAAGATTTCACCATGATACAGGTGATCTTAACGAGGTAGAACACAAAAATGAGCAGGTGAGTTCCAGTCTGCCCTGGTGGACAAAGGTTCCGGTGATGTTCCAGGGACACTCGGACGGGGCATCTGCAGTTCCAAAGTTCTTTCTACACCCACTGGTCGTCTGGATGGGGATGACAACTTTAGGCATCATGGTCCAGGTGAGGTTGCGGGTTAAAATTACATAAAATAAATTAACCTGGTCCAGAGATTGGTGCCTCATAAACAATCTACTGAACCAATAGTTTAAATTAAGGGATCTACAGGGTTACGGGTATAGGTTTAGTAGTACCTGTGATGGAGCTGATTGTATAAAGGCGCTTTTTTAGAAGGCACCTGGCACTGCTCCGTTTTGTAACAAACAAACGAGTTTCACTTTTCTGTGGTCATGCAAGTTTGTGAGTGATACGCAAGTGACGCAAATGCTGAGCATGTGGTATTGAGGGATTTAGAAGTAGGGCCTCCCCAGAGAGCCTGGTTACAGGAAGACCAAGAGGTCTTGCTCTCTCTCTTCCAGGGGTAATCGCCTAGAGCAGAGAAGTTGTGTGAGCACGAACATCGAAAAGTGAAACATACAAGAAAGAAACCAGGTACTGGGAGGTTCAGACGCTGGGATCTGCGGGTCAAGCCGTTTTAGGGGGGATTGTTATAATTTAAGTAGGCCTCAGTTACTTGGCCTGAGTTTTATGTAAAAGGCTTGTCCGCAGTGTATGCCTTTAAAATAGATAGAGGGTTGGTGATGCAGGCAGAGGCATCTCAGGGTCTGCGTGTAGCAGAAGATACACGCAGATACTGAGAACATGTTCCTAAGAGAAGGCCATCGGACTACTCTGACCTCAACCACAGGAACAGAAAACATTGGCCATGTTTACTAAACATCCACGGTCCTGCATCTGGGTCAAGTGCCTCATTGATTATTAATCGAGTAGGTGGGTATGATGACACCACGAGTGGGTCCACCAATAGACGGATATAGGGGGTGGCGAAGATGATGTCATATTTAACTCTTTCCTAGTCGGTATTAAATCTGGAGCGAGCGATGGGGAACTCACTTCTGCTTCTTCCTTCTGCACTAGCTCGCAAGGCCGACTTGGACCTCTAAGCATGTTATTCCTTTCTGTAATCTGATATAATGTCTGCTGTACATAGGTAGTTTAGTGGAACGTAGGTTAGCAAGAAGTGCCTGAGTGACTTCAGTAGGGAGTCTAATCATGAGCTTGTAACGCAACATGAAGATTGGCATGGCTAGGATATGATGAATGTATCTATCTGTATTCCTGTAGTCCTGAATAAATAACGTAAACACTTAAGAAGCCTGAGAAAGTCTATTTACTGTTTGCTGTGTGGAGAGTCAAGTGATCTCACAGTCTGTGAGACGATGGTGTCGAAGCAAGGTGATCAGAACAGTTTATAACACTCACTATACGTTACTAGTGGTTCTGGGTCACCATAAGCTACCAGGGTATTCCTTAGTACTGGTCCAAGCCTCTATCCCATAGAGCCATATCAATCCCTGCCATGCACTGATGAGGACCAGGAAAGTCAGAAACAGGCTGTCTGCATGTTGGGTTGATATGGCTCTGTAAAATGTATAAGCAATTGGCTTGCTATACACCAGCAGTTCTGGATGTGAGCCTGCCTTCAGGGGCATAAAGAGATGATTTGCATATTCAGGAGTGATGCATCATGGGAAACTACAGTTGCTCACTTAAAGCTTAATTATCGCAAATAACTTCTGCTTTAAGAAGACAAATTACACTCAGTGTTGCTTTTTAACAGGAGGGCTTTTAGCCCCATGTACTTTCCTAGTTGTTCTGGGTCATCATGAGCGACCTGGGTATTCCAAAGCAGCTACAATAATGCATTAGCCTTGAAAACAGGCTATAAAGTGTTAGACCTCAGTTCTGCAGGCAGTGTGAACAGGAAGATGGGAGTTAATCTATTGTTTACAAGAGGACAAGAGGACTGGGAAAGTGGTTATTGTCTGCATTACTACACTAAGACATGAGATAATATTTCCCCTGGTGACCATCTTATGCTAGGAACACACGATGCAACTCCCCATCCGATTGATGGGTAATCTGATGGGATGTTGTATCGTATGTACATGTCCAAAGTGCTCCAAATCGATAAAGGGATAGATTTTCCAATTATAACTTCAAAATCGATCTCTTTATCGATCAGAAACAGATGGAACGTATCGGAAATAACCGTCTGATTCTCGTCAATCCAACTGGAAGTTGAATCGTGTGTTCTCAAGCATGGCAGCAGAAGACACTTATCAGCCAACTGATTTTTTTTTTATTTGCAAAAGTGTGGTTGTTAGGTCATTCCTGCATATATGAGCGCACTGTAACACCAATGGGAGCCGTCACATAGGGCAGAAACCCCTAGTCTGCAGTTTGGCTGGCCTGAAAGAAGATGTGGTGTGGAAAATGCCTATATTTAGGAGGTACAGTAATGACACACAGTAGGACATAATAAAATATATAGGATACCCATTTTTTTTTTTACTTTATCTATATACACTTGTTTCAATGTCAAAAACACTTCTTATATCTTTTACGATTCAATTAGTCAAGTTAATTGTGTAAAGCACAAACATGAATCATAAAATAATATAAACCAGTGAGGACACTAATAGACATTTGGGATGAGCTTGCGGAAACAATTACGAGATCCAATTTTGACATCAGAATTCAGCAGGTACAAAGAAGAATGCGGATATAAAAAATTAATCATTTCCGAGTTCTGTATCCGACATTTGACTTTGAAGTCAATGGCGCCAACTTCTGCGGTTATTAGCAAAACCACTACATATGCTATTGTCATCAAATTCGCCATGTATGTTAGAGAGATCAGTGAAAACATGTCAAGAAAAATGTGTCGTTTTTGAGAAGATGGTTCTTAAAGTTCCACAGAAAATATGTTTTTAAAACTCATCATACACTGTAATGCATATAGCGTTCTGAGTTCTGTACTCATTTTAAGAAAGCGGAAAATGTGGCAGTGTTCTCCCCAGATTTTTTTTCCAGCCGGGTGGTATGAAAAAGTAGCCGGGTGGGGTGAGATGAGAGAATGCAGGGCCGGTGCGTCTGTGAACAACTCTGCTTACAGTATAGGAGGAGGTGAGCTGATAACAGCCGGGTGCTCACCAAAACTAGCCGGGTGGAGCACCCGGCTAAAACAGCCTAGGGAGAACACTGATGTGGGTTCCCCCCACCAAAACCTCTCGTCACCCATGCAAGCTGGTATAGCCAGAATTCAGAGCCCGGACTGTTTGTGGCTCCGCACCCTTAGCTATACTGGCCTGCTGGTTCATGATATTTGAGGGCTCTAAAAGAGAAAGTGGGGCACAGCCTCCCCCCTCTCCCCAGAGCCCTTCTTCATACGTTTCTTCCCACCTCTGATGCCCAGGAGAAAGTGGGGTAATTACCCCATGCCTGTGGGTGTAGACAGTGGGGCTGGCCACTTATGGCAGAATCTGAGGGGTCCCGTTTAACAAGGGGGCCCTCAAGGTGCCCCCCCACCGCATGTGAAATGGGTATAGGAATACTAATGTACCGTTACCAATTACCATTAAAAGTTTAAAATTGAAATAAGAACGTAACAATGAAAAAAGTATTGCAATATTTTTAAATAACCTAAAATACTTTTAATGAACCCATGCCAAAATCCTCGGAAGTGGTTCCATTTAAATATCCTCTGGACCGTGAATGAAGATTCCCGACACACCAGCTGTTTGCATGTGCTACACTACACTACACTACACTACAAAGCCCTGGCAAAGCATATTTTCTCGTGCCCCCAGGGGCATTATTGGGCCACTTATTGTGAGAATGAGAATCCTTGTTGAGACCCTTACAAGTCGGCACCATTGATTTCAATAAAAACTGTCTTTGGAACATGAAATTTTGAGTGCAAAACTATATTTACCGACAGAACCTGGAATGCCAACGACTTCAGAATACAGCTGTTCCGATCATCCCTAATAGCACCCAGTGACCAATTTTCCAAAATTATTTCAATACTAATAGAAGAGGCTGACCTGCAATTTTCTTCACATTATCATGCTAACATTTCCCTTTCAAATGTTTTTCAGAAAAAAAAAATCTAAAGCATGGGTGGATCATTTTAGACACCAGAATGCAATATAAATATTCCTTCCAAGATTGCTCATATACACGTGTTTCATGATGGAATAGATTGCATGGAAAGTATACATCCCAGCCTTTTCTGCAAAAATAATGAGAACAGTCGAGTATAGTGTGTGTGTAGACCTGCAGATATCACATAAAACAATAATGCTCATTACAGACTGGGCTATATAATCATAGAAATATATTGCAGACAGCATTAAACCTGACAGGTGTCCTAAACCTTTCTCACTCGACTATGAAAAATGGTCTTCACTGCTGTCTGTGTTATAGTAAAAAAAGAAGATGCTTGTTCACTTCCTGTCGTGATGCCTGTTTTTCAGTCATGGAATCAGCATTGGATTTACAAGGAATTAATCAGAGAGGAGAGGGAGAGGAAAGTGAGGAAAGGAAATCTGCCTTTCCCAATATCAATGGTCTACAAAATACAAACAAAAGTATAGAGAAGGGCCCATTACTTTGACTCTTAGGCCCGGTTCACACTTGCGTTTTGTGTGACACCGGGCCGTATGTCCGGGTCCCGTACTGGGGCCGTACAGATCCCTCAGGATCCGGTCAGGTTGCGGACAAAAAAGTATCAGTTCGGCATCCGGAAAGTAACCGATTTGCCGATACTGTACTTTAAACAGGTGCGGCAGCACAGACAGGCATGGGGGGATGGGGGGAGTCGGGGGACACAGCTCACACAGTACAGAACAACAGCCCACAATACAATAATAAACATACCTGGGCTGTTGTCCTGCCAGCGCTGCCGTCTCCCGCCCCCCCCCCCCCCCCCCATCTGTCCATGCCTGGACCCCCCATGTGGCAAAGGACGGGTGTCGTAAGCACCCGTTCCTATTGCCAGTGTGATGAGAAACTTCCGTTTCTCATCACTTCCTATGGTGCGGGGAAAATGGTCAGGTTCCGGGTTAGGTGCGGTGGCCGGAGCTGCGTTCCAGAACAATGCTGCATGTTGGAAAAATCCTGAACGCAGCCCGGACCGCAGACCGGATCCGGATCCTGACAGACGGACGGGTGTGAATGGATACATTGAATAACAATGTATCGATTCACATCCGGATCCGTTTGTACAGCATACGGTGCGTACCGGGTCCGGGGAAACCGGACCTGGAACGCAAGTGTGAACCGGGCCTTATACTCTCCGCTGGACCCTTGAAATGTGGTGATCAAGGGAAAAAAAACTGTCATATAA
Source organism: Hyperolius riggenbachi (assembly GCF_040937935.1). NCBI lineage: Eukaryota > Metazoa > Chordata > Amphibia > Anura > Hyperoliidae > Hyperolius > Hyperolius riggenbachi. The sequence continues at coordinate 177,520,564 of NC_090648.1, forward strand.
GCTTGTGTAACATTATAGGTTTTATATACATTCAATTACTATCTATCTTCCTAGATAGACATTTTTATATTTTAACTAACAAAATAATGCAAGAAAGAGGAACGCTGCATAAAAATGGGCATTTTTGTTTCTGATTAAATGGTCGATCATAGATAAAGGTAAAATGTTGTTGCTCATTTGCCTAATCAGGAATAATTATATTTTGTTGCTTTAGCCCAGTATGTTTTTATTCTCTTATTTTAGTATTGTTCCATTTTACTATAATTTTGCAATAAACAAGATGCTCTGACCGCCTTACAGACAGGTGCTATAGTAACAGGCCAGACACTCAAACAACCTTCTGTGCCAAGAGGGAGAGACGAGAGATACCCAAGCTTGTAGTTTTAAAATTGTAATATGTATGATAAATCTAAATCTGATGCTGTATAACAATTCATATAAACTGGGATTACTTTAAGTGGAAATGTAAACCTAATGAATAAAATCGCTTATTTTTTACAATACTTTATTATTTATAGATCATTTAGTCATTGTTCGGCCATTGTAAGATCTTTCTTCTCCTTGATTTACATTCTGAAATGTATCACTGGTGGTGACATCTTTAGTTCTGCCAGGTGATCTGTGTGGAATGTTCGTTACTTAAAGTTCTTTGCACAGTGGGAGATATTGCTTGGCAGTTGGAAAACGCTGTTACTTCCCATAATGCAATGAGGTTCACAGACAGCAAACTGTCAGGACCTAGGTACTGACCTCACACTGGGAGTAGTTTCACCACAATATCAGCCATACAGACCCCCCCCCCCCCCATGACTATCTATTCTAGAAAAGGTAAAGGTTTCTCATCGGAAAGAGGGTATCCGCTACTGATTGAAAAGTTCAATGCTTGGTTATAGTTACTCTGTAAACATTTGAAACAAATCAATTGAATTTCAGATGTCCGTTACTTTATTAATGTTTACTTTTTAGGCGATTCTCAGACACTATTATACGGCAATTTTATATGCTATTGTTAGTTGAATTATTGTACTCTTTTACATGTGCTTTCGCCATAATCAGCAGCAATAAGATTATAGCGGTTTACAATACAAGGTTCCGTACATCAGGCCCATTAGCTTCTCACTATAGAAGTTGACAGAGTAATTACCCCAAAACAATGATGCAGACACACACTATACTCAATAAAACGTATCAGCCCAAAACACGTACAAGTACAGTGCATTCATTATTATTATTAGTTTACTAAAATCCTTCTATAATACAAATAGTGGGCTCTATAATCTTACGGCTTTCCAACATAACAACATTGTTTGTGTAAGAAATGTACCATTCAGCTTAAAAGAAACTGTATGTGCTTAGTAATGACAGAAGTCATGAAAGAGATTACATGAAATGATAGCGTTGCTTTGTTTTTTCTCTATCACAAATGATACTATGAAAATAAATGGAAGGCATCATAAGTCACAAGAAAACACTGTCAGAATTCCTGAAGGTGCCTTATAATCACTCTTCAGGAAAGTTATAAGTAACACTATTATGGTGCTGAAAAAGGACAAAACCATGAAAGTCAGCAATTTGCTGTCATATCACAAGACGAGAAAACTAAGGATCAAAACGCTTTTTTGGGCCCATAAAACATATGACCACCCCACATTGTATATTCACCAATGAAAGACGCAATGCAACCTAAGAAAATAACTCCGTAACATCTTCTCAACTACAAAAAACTAAAGCTCTAATTGCTACAGAGAGTTCCACTATAGAAAAGAAAAAGATCTAAAACCCAGAATGACCAAAAAAAAGACCATAACTACTACCTTGAAAAGAGAAAAAAAAAACAGATACAAAGAAAGCATCTTCATGAAAATCTGTTGAAATTGTCAGGTATCCAGTTAGACTTTGTAGCAAACATATAGTGGACATAATTCAGGGGTGGAAAGGAGGGAGAAGGAGTCTTTCAAAAATAACATAAGGGCTGGAAGACCTAAACAGGAAGCAAGTGGAGGTCGAGACATACGGTAGGTAAAGCAGCGCATGGTTCAAAAGTAGAGGTCACGGTACCAAAACAGGGCGGTTGAGCCGTCTTCAAAAATCCTCCTCAGTTTATGATTCCTCTGCCTCCTCTAATTTGCATAGAACAATCTTGTTGATTGAAAGTATGTAACATAAAAGGCATTTCATCACTGCCAAAGCTTAGGAATTTTAAAGCTACATCAAGATGGCATTTGCTTTAGGGAACAAAAAAAGCTCCTGGGCAGGAAGCCGACACTCCAGAGGTGTCACTAGGGTTGGTGCCATCTGGTGCGAAAACTTATGGCGTCACCTCTCTTTTACCCCATGAACCTTCAACCTCACCAAGCTAAGCAAAACCAATAATACTTTTGTTTGTAACAACATTGCTTGTTACTGATATTTGTTTTGCGAATGGGGTTGGGAAGGAATTAAACTAAAGCTATTTGCTATTGGAGGAGAGAGACGTTAACAACAATAACAATCTTTTTATAGCACTTTTCTCCCTGGGGACTCAAAGCGCTGTGACCCTGCATTATGCCGTCTCAAAGGCTAGGGAAAAGAGGTGAGTTTTTAGCCTTTTTATAAAGCTGTCCAGAGAAGGAGCCTCTCGTACTGATTGTGGAAGTGAGTTCCATAGAGAAGGGGCTGCATAGGAAAAGGCCCGAACACCAAATGTTAAGTGTATCCTGGGAATAGCCAGCTTCATCTTGTTGGCAGAGCGGAGGGTGCGTGGAGGGGCATAAAGTTCCAATAGATCCACTATGTATTTGGGTCCCATGTGGTTTAGAGCCTTGAATGTCAGCAGGCAGATCTTAAAATTGATTCTCCATTTTACTGGCAACCAGTGAAGAGTTTGCAGTACTGGGGTGATGTGTGAGCTGCGGGGGGCATTAGCTAGGAGTCTGGCTGCAGCATTCTGTACTAGCTGTAAGGGGCGCAGAACCTTATCTGTAGATCCGATGAACAGGGCGTTGCAGTAGTCTAGGCGGGAGGATGAACCAGGGCAGGTAGGTCTTCAGCTGGGATAAAGTGCTTGATTTTCGCTATATTTCTTAGATGGAAGTAGGAAGACTTGACGACAGCTGATATCTGCTGTCTGAGTTTTAGATTTCCATCCAGGATCACCCCAAGGTTTTGCACAGAGTCTTTATACTGTACAGTATCTCCCCCAATTGCTAGTTTGAGGTGGTGAGCGTTTTGAACTTTATCCATGTGTGGACCACCTACCACCAACACCTCTGTTTTGTCAGAGTTCAGCCTCAGCCAGCTGGTGTTCATCCAATTTTGTAAATCCACTAGACACGCATTTATGGATGCTGATGGGTCTTGGGTGCCAGGCTTGAAGGACAGATACAGTTGTGTGTCATCTGCATAACAATGGTATCCTAGGCCATAGTTCTGGATTATTTTGCCCAGTTGGGGATTCTTATACTCGCCACACTTTTCCATAGGGAGTGAAGAGGCGTACAATGCTGGACACACTTGATATTAGGGTGGGTGGGTGGTTGAGGCACCTTTGCTAAGGAGTGAATAGAGGGATGTCAAGGTGATCATCTCATGGCCCAGTTGGCCTCTGAACTCTGTTATCAGCTCAAAACGGAGCAGTGAGAAGGGAGAAAAGCAGGCACTGGCCTGGTCTATATTTGCATAGCCTTACTCCACTCTTCCTTAGTTTGGAGCTTATTGTCACCTTCTCTGCAGGTGACACCTGATGCGGTACACACCCACCGCACCCCCCTAATGATGCCACTGAGACTCTCTACCCCTGTCAGCAATCCCGGCCTGTCATTGCCAACGTGAATGCCCCAGCACATTGTCTGTATAATAAAATTCGCCAGAGCCCCATATCAGCCGGGTTCCACTGTGTAGCCCTGACATTTTGTAGAAAAAAGCCTCTGTCTTTTCTATAACTGATAAAGGCCAGAGCCATTTTCTGCAAGGGGACAGATCTATGCATCAGAGCCTAGCTGATACGGGGTTCCAGTGAATCTTATTAAACAATGTGTTGGGAAAATCTAAGTTTCAAGTATCAGCGTATCTCAGCGTACTTTTATTTTTAATATACATCAGAGATGCATTTTAACTAAACTTAGCTGTAGATTAGCGGTTACATAAAGGTAGGAATATAGGCAATTTAACTTTGGGTACATGTAAAGGCTTATACACACATGCAAAACTATTCCGCCCAACTATCGTCCAAACTTGGTCTGTTGGATGATAGTAGGGCATGTGTACACCAGGCAAACAAATAGACGAGTGACTGATAAGCGTTTTGTCTGATCCAAGTAGTGGATCAAATCACACAACTATTGGGCTGATATCATACAGTTGGCCACATGTTTACAACAACTTGGAAAAGAAAAGAAGAGAGATCCGCTTCTTCTGGCAAAATAAAAGTCCGATCTTTATTGAAAAGGTATAGGCTCATGACTAAGTAGCGATTATGTGGCTCCGATACACATGAGCTGATTTGTATGTCCAGCCCTATAACTTTTCAATAAAGATCGGACTTTTATATTGTCAGAAGAAGCGGATCTCTCTTCTTTTCCCACATTACAGGGCCTGGCTGCCCATTATCCTGCTCCTGGCTAATTAGGTGGGGTGGTGAGCGGTGTTCATCTCTACTACTTAGTTTACAACAACTTGTACTTGTTTTGAACAAGCCAAATTGTGCAGTTTGTCAATTTGCTTGCACATGCAGTATGCATCAGTCATTCAGTTAGTTGGTGCACAGAAAATAGTGCAATCGCCTGGTCATGCAGTCAGTCATGTTGTCAGGTTGGTAGTGCGCTTTGTTGGACGTGTGTACAAGCCTTTAGAGTGATGTACAAGCATCTCATGCAGGACAATGAGAGGATTCTCCCTCTATTACACATTCTTCATGCACGATCTGAACCAGGTTTATGAGTAATAGACAACACCTCTGTGTTTAATGTGTACAACATTCTCAGTGGATTCCCTGCAGCTCTGTGGGGAGTGCATATGTAGAGTATAGTACTACTGTGTAACTTTAATTTTAGTCAACAACTTCCAAATTTAATAGCATATCAAATAAATTGATTTTATAAGCAAAGGGAGTGCGTATATTTGCATAAACCTGCATCAAAACAGAATTATTTGCATCTCATTGGCCATCCCTACAAGTGCCACAAATACACATCAGGCTTTATTCTCACAGCTGAAATGTTATTATACTGTATAGAAAAGATTCCTGTATACACATCAGATATGTATATGTGATTGTAAAAATACAGCGACTGCTTTAAAATCCTAACATTTCTATAGCGCTTTTCTCCTGTTGGACTCAAAGCGCTCAAGAGCTGCAGCCACTAAGGGCACACTCAAGGGGCCACCCTGCAGTGTTAGGAAGTCTTGCCCAAGGACTTCTTACTGAATAGGTACTGACCCTAGCCAGGATTCAAACCCACCCTGGACTCCCATGTCAAAGACAGAGCTCTTAAAGGCACTCCAAGCAGTGCAGAAACTATGGAAAGATGCATACCATTTTGAAGCTCTCTTTCTCCTCTTTCCAATGATCTATAAACTGCCACCCTACGCCTTTTAGTTTTCGTTATTTTTGCGATCAAAATCACAGCCGCCATCTTGGATTCTTATTCAGCATTGTATTATGCAGGACGACACTTTCCCCAGTGTCGGCAGCTCCATTCAGTGCAATGCAATGAAATACAAGGAACCCAGGGGGATATAATTACAAACATCATGCTGGTAGGTGTGAGGATATAATTAATTAGTTGTGAGTATGCTTAAAGGCATACCCACAGGCACTGCTCGGAGTCCCTTTAACCAGTATACAACCCAGCCACTTTATTGAAGCAGCACAAATAACTTGTTTTTTGATTGGTTCATTTTATCTTTGTGGACTAGGCACAGCTATTACTGAATATACATGTTATTTATGACAACTATTATCTGAGAAATAAAACATTATCATATTTTCTCTTTTAATTACAGTTGTTATTCTTAGGAGTCTGAGAATTTTGTCCAGACTCCGACTCCAGGTACCGACACTGTACATCAATAGCACCTAGCAATAACTTAGGATGGACTAGGAAATCGTAATGTTATTTCAAGTAAACATTTCATCTCTAAATTAAGAAACATTTTATCTGGCCAAAAAAGGTGTATAAATTTCTCAGTCACTTAAAGTTGAAAAGAAAAAATGTAGACTTACAAGGCAAGCACTTATCTCTAGCTTATCTCTGAAGTGCTTCTTTTTAACTTCCATCATCAATTTAACATTCAACATCAGTAACAACTATTGAAGCATTTTTGCCCTAAACCATAGCTGCCACTTCCAAATGCACAGAAAACACAGGTTAATGATGTTGCCATTCTACCAAGTCCAGACGAGCAAATCAGATATCCAGTCTCTAAACGTAAAAAGCATACCATTTACTGGGAAGGACAAATGGGCTCCGTAAGTAGTTAGGAATAAGGCTGAGGGCTGGAACCCACTAGGGTGATTTTGGCAGCGTTTTGGGATCGCCAACGATCACTAGCGATTCCCAAAAAGTCTTTGCCAATGAAAGTAAGTGAGGGGGAACCCATTAGTGCAATTGCGATTAGGGGTAATCGCAATCACAGGACATGCTGTATTTTGAGCACGTTAGCGCTCAATGTAAAGTAAATAAGCGGTGCATAAATCGATTATCAAATAGATTATGCAGCGCTTTGGGGGCCGAGTGATCCCGTTTACAATAAAAATTGAAATCCTTACCCGGTGTCTCGATTTCCTTCTCCCGTCTGTACATCCGCCCCCTAAAGGAAGAGGTCACAGGCGCTTCTCTGATTGAAGCACCTATGACCTCTTCCTTTAGGGAGCGGGGCTGCGGACAGAAGGAGGACACCGGGTAAGTATAATAAAGTTTTATTTATAAAAAACAAAAAAAACAAAAACAAATTGCAAATCGAAAGCGCTGTACAGTTTCTGTTTTTTTATTATTTAAATTACCCTCCCTCCCCCCGTCTGCCTATCACAGCGGATCGCTTCAGTGTCACACGGCTGTCCCCAGTACAGCGCTGCTGTAGATCACATCGTTGTGCATGCTAATTAGACAGCAGATCGCAGCTTGGTGACTGAAGGCTCCACGCGATCGCCTGCAAAACAGAGCCCCAGGACTTTAAGCCGATCGGCGTTGGGTGGTCCTCGGGCTGCCGCCACTTCCAGCCCATCGGCATGACGCGGTCGGGAGGTAGTTAACTTACTACTTAATTAATGTTTTGGAACACTGTGTGGTAATGCAATCTATAAGTCTATGGCCAGCTTAAGAATATACCGTATTTTTCGGACTATAAGACGCACTTTTTCTTCCCCAAAAGTGGGGAGAAAAAGTCCCTGCGTCTTATAGTCCGAATGTGCCAATTTTGTGCGCTCCAACTCTCCTCCGTCTGCAGCCCACTACATGCTAATAGCCTGACCCTCCTGCTTGCCCTTTGACAGGAAAAGGAAGTGAAGCGAGTGTCCATGTAATGCTGTGCCCCGACCCTCCCGTTTGTCCGAAAAGGCTACCCGCCACACTGCCGATACATAAAAAGCACGGCTGGCGAGATCTGTTTGAGGCAGTACAGCTGACACCCCGCCTGGTCCCACTGCAATGCCACTTACCACATGTCCACTGGCTGCCGATTCAGATCAAAGTACCCCCTTTTCTGCCCGTCCTGCCTCTGAAATGAAGATGGGTCAGCACGAATCTGCGCAGTCAGTCATCAGCACAACTACCAATCAGGAAGGGGGTGCTGCCCCAGACCACCTATCGCAGCGCTCACTGCTCCCGGCTTGTTTCATAACTGGCCGCGATGGTCTCGCGGGTGGGACCATTCGGGCCAATCACTGTACAGCATCAGCGCTTGTTAGAAAACGAGCAGTGAGCGCTGCGATAGGTGGTCTGGGGCAGCACCCCGTCTGATTGGTAGTTGTGCTGTGGACTGTCTGCGCAGATCCGTGCTGACCCTTCTTCATTTCCGAGGCAGGACGGGGCAGAAAAGGGGGTACTTTGAGCTGAATCGGCAGCCAGCGGACACGTGGTAAGTGGCATTGCGGTGGGTCCAGGCGGGGTGTCAGCTGTACTGCCTCAAACATATCTCGCGGCTCCATGCACGCAGCGTCTCCGGTTACTGTAACATTGTCACAGCCCTGCCTGGCCCACTTACACAGCGCACGTCACTGGGGATGTGCACGTGGACAGGCTACTTCCTCTGGGACAGAGACAGGCCAGAGGAATGAGAACATCGGAGGACACAGAAAGAGGAGGAGGAGGAAGACACTGGATATAGCAGGACACTGGACACAATGGGGCTCTTGACACAGTGGGACACTGGACACAGGTGGGCAATGGACTTAGGGACACTGGACACAGAGGGGCACAGGACCAGGGGACACAGGGATGCTGGACACCGAGGGGCAATGGACCAGGGGGCACAGGGATGCTGGACACAGAGGGGCACTGGACCAGGGGACACTGGACACAGGGATGCTGGACACAGAGGGGCACTGGACCAGGGGACACTGGACACAGAGGGGCACTGGACAATGGGATACTGGACACAGCGAGGCAATAGACATGGTGGCAGGGGACACTGGACACAGAGTGGCACTGGACCAGGGGACAGTGGACACAGAGGGGCACTGGACCATGGGACACTGGACACAGCGAGGCAATAGACATGGTGGCAGGGGACACTGGACACAGAGGGGACACTGGACACTAGGGAGGGCACTGGACATGGGGACAGGGGTCACTGGACACAGGGGGACACAAGTGGTACAAGGGCGACATAGGGGGAGAAGGACCATAAGATGCCCTGAACCATGGACGCACCAGGTTTACTATATATTTTTTTCCCTTGGTTTTTGTCCTCAAAACCTAGGTGCGTCTTATAGTCCGGAGTGTCTTATAGTCCGAAAAATACGGTAATAATAATACATTAACATTTGTAAAGGGCTTTTTTTCACCCACAGGACTCAAGAATAACTACAGAGGTAATAACTTAAAGATAACCCGAGGTGGGTTTGAAGAATATTATCTGCATACAGAGGCTGGATCTGCCTATACAGCCCAGCCTCTGTTGCTATCCCAAACCCCCCTAAGGTCCCCCTGCACTCTGCAATCCCTCATAAATCACAGCCACTCTGCTGACAAACAGCTTGTCAGAGCTGGCTGTGTTTATCTCTATAGTGTCAGTCTGCTGCTCTCCCCGCCTCCTGCAGAACTCCAGTCCCCGCCTGCATCCCTTCCCTCCCTGCTGATTGGAGGGAAGGGACAGGGGCAGGGACCGGAGCTATGCAGGAGGCGGGGGAGCAGCTGAGACTGACACTACAGATGTAAACACAGCCTCACAGCACGGCTGTGATTTATGAGGGATTGCAGAGTGCAGGGGGACCTTAGGGGGGTTTGGGATAGCAACAGAGGCTGTGCTGTATAGGCAGATCCAGCCTCTGTATGCAGATAACATTCTTTAAACACACCTCGGGTTCTCTTTAAAGGGGCGGGAGGGGTGGGGGGTGGTAACATTCAAAAATAAAATAAAAAATTACCTAGAAAGTCTTTCTTTGCTGAACTGGGCCGAACTGTGCATTACCAACTGTGGGAAGTCTATTTTTTTAGCTATACAAATAAGTTTATCTCAAAATGCAAATTACATAAACTTCCCATTTCAGATAAGATATGGATACTGACCAGAAGTTAAGTGTCCCCCTCCCATTGAACAGTTTACACAGTGATGCCTGTTATCTAAGTTAGAGTGTTAAGGCCCATACACTCGTCTGATTTTTTTAAACGACGGGTCGTTTGGACGTCCTGTCGTTCAGTCATCCGGACGTCAAATCAGGTGTTTGTACAGTCCGTCGTTCATCTGATAAGACTGGTCTTAAGCAATAACAGTTTCCTGGCTGTCCTGCTGATCCTCTGACTCTAATGCTAGGCATACATGGATAGATTCTCCCTTATCAATCGAGCAGCTGATGGCTCAATTGATAATATCCGACAGGTCCGATGACCCGCCGGATAGATTCCCTGCTCGATCCCCGCGGGCGGACAATAGCGGGGAATCGAGCGGCTGATAAGGAGCACCAGCATGTGCGAGTGGGGATCGATCCGCGCGCACGCGTCGATGAGCGAGGACGCGCCAGCATTGAGTCGCTGGCTCGATACCGGTGCATAAACTTATCGTGTATGCCCAGCATAATACTTTTAGCCATAGACCCTGAAGCATGCAGGAGATTAGGTGTTTCTAACATTATTGTCAGATCTGACAAGATTAGCTGCTTGTTTCTGGTGTTATTCCGACACTACCGCAACCAAATAACATTGTTTAAAAGGACATAAATATGGCAGCCTCCACATCCCTCTCACTTTAGTTGTCCTTTAAAGAGAACCCGAGGTGGGTTCTAAGAATCTTATTAGCACACAGAGGCTGGGTCTGCATATAATGCCCAGCCTCTGTTGCTATACTGCTCCCCCCTGGGCCCCCTGCACTCTGCTAGCCCCCCATAAATCAAACGCCGTGCTATCCACACACAGCATGTCGCAGCCGGCTGTTTACCTCTGGATGTGTCAGTCTTGCCGCTCCCCCACCTTCTCTATGTCACCGCTCCCCGCCTGTGTCCCTTCACCCCAATCAGCGGGGAGGGGAGGGACGCGGAAGGGGAGCGGCGACATAGAGGAGGCAGGGGAGCAGAGAGACTGACACATCCAGAGGTAAACAGCCGGCTGCGACACACTGTGTGTCGCTAGCTCAGCGTTTGATTTATAACGGGCAAGCAGAGTGCGGGGAGGGCCCAGGGGGGAGCAGTATAGCAACAGAGGCTGGGCATTATATGCAGACCCAGCCTCTGTATGTTAATAGGAGTCTTAGAACCCACCCAGGGTTCTCTTTAAGGACTGGATCCTTAACTTTAGGAATCAATCCTCAACTTAAAGACAGAATCCTTCATTTACGGTAAATTGCTTGGTGCATACTAAATGATTTATCACCAAGGTGATAACAGTAAAAACAGCTCATTGTTGAAGACAGGAAATAAGCTTAGTGAATTGTGGCCAAGCTCACTGATAATAAGGCAAGCTTCTTTAGTGAATTAACACTTAAAATACTGATCCATGTGTGGAGATACGTTTTCACTTGTCTCATTATCTCTAGCATGATCTTAGTGAATTGCGGCCATTGATGATTTAAAGTGTACTTATTTGACCAGGTAAATGTACTAGCGAGCAGCACAAAGAAAAATAAATGCCCACATAGGACAAGGAATACATGTGAACCTGCAGTTTAGTGTCAGTTACCTGCACATTATTTCTAAAGAGTTCATGCATGAACAAAACATACCTTTCTTAGGCCAGTCTTCAGAAACAGGGTTGTCAAAAGAAAAACAAACCCACAAACTTGTATAGGTTAAAAATACCCAATGCACTCTGTGCTAACTCATAGGCTGCTTGTAACGATTGTGGAACTTTCTCCGTGATCAGCGCACAACGTGTGCGCTGACACGGCGGAAATCCTCCACAAGCGTATAACTGCAGGCACCCAGCAAAAAGTGCTACGCACCTGTAGAGGGAAATTCCTGTCGGCATATGGCGCTGGGGAGTGCAGAGGAACCAATCCTCTGTACCTCCACAAATGCCAGACAGGAATTGTACGAAGCGCAGAACGCAATCGCAAGAGAGGCGATTGCGAATGAGAACGAGCAAAGGGACAGGTTGTATGCGTGTGCGCCAACCTAGTCGCCACCCCGCGACAGTGCACACACAACAGCAGATATGAAATAGGAACGCGATCGCGAGAGGTGCGATCGCCAGACGTGACACAAGGCAGATCAGAACAGAATACGAGGTTAGCAAAGGCACAGCAAATAATACAATGAGAATAACAAGGAAAATAACAAACGCTAACTGAACGCGAACACCGCACTCATTCGCAACAGTGCACGCGTTCGTGCGCGGCCTCCACGTGATAAGCACAATAGAGACAAGCACGCCTAACTAACCAAGACAAGACAAACATGTAACAGAGGACGCGAGCGCTTGCTTAACAGTTACCTCACCGAGCCTCCAGCAAGCGTTCGTAGCAGACAAGACAGACACACGAAAACAGGGACAAGCGAGAGATAGCATCCACAGCACTAGCGAAAGTGGCTAGCGCGATCCAGGTACAGAGTAGCAGAACAGAAGGATCCACAGCACTAGTGGAAAGTGGCTAGCGCGATCCCAGGAGACAGAACAGAAGGATCCACAGCGCTAGCGAAAGTGGCTAGCGCGATCCAGGTACAGAGTAGCAGAACAGAAGGATCCACAGCACTAGCGGAAAGTGGCTAGCGTGATCCAAGGAGACAGAACAGAAGGATCCACAGCACTAGCGCAAAGTGGCTAGCGCGATCCAAGGAGACAGAACAGAAGGATCCACAGCGCTAGCGCAAGATGCTAGCGCGATCCAAGTGAGACAGATCAGAAGAGATAGCTGGTAGCAACCGCTGTACCAGCTATACTCCAAGAACAGAGATCAGAACCATTTCCTGTCGACCACCGCTGGGACAGGACAATAGCAACAGAACAAACAAACAGATAAGCAATCCTAACTGCACTAAGGAAACCTGCCTAGTGCAGTTTTCCAGGAATTACTCTAAGCTGATCTTCAAACAGAGAGTAAGGCTGACACTCCTGGCAGGAGTGTTACACAGGACTAAATCCTTATGACCAGCCAAGCATTGTGGGAAACACATAGTACTTATAGTACACGCCTCCAATGAATGTGGCCAGGCAATTTGCATGACAACGTATGCAAATTCCTCAGCAAGCACAAGCTGCAAAACTGACAGAAGCTCTTCTTTCCAGAGTCCTGCAGCATGCAAACCTAAACGATGGTCAAAAAACTGCCTGCCTGCACAGGCAGCTGAGCAGATCATTACACTGCTTGACTGCTGTTCAAACATCTAAAAATTACATATTTCCATAACCAGTAACTTCTGCCCTGCAGGGTAAGCTAAAAAACAGAAATCCATGAAACATATGACATATGTGTTGTGTATATGAACACTAGGCTTTAAATCTCCAGGACCTACAATGCTGCTTAAACCCAGGTGTATAATTAAAATAACCCTTTTAGCCTGTTATCTTTGGACTTGGAAGTAAAAAAAAAGAGATCTATTTTTCTTTATGAGTTGCTACTTCCCCCCTGTCCCGACTAATGAATCTATTATCAACATTTTTTTTATTCTTTAGTCTCGTAAAGTCCCAACAGACCTGCTACAAATGTCTACCACTTCAGCTGACGTACACTATGATGGAGGCACTAAAAAGTCCAATAAAACTTCTTCTGTAGGCAAAGCACTGGCACCATTCCTTTACATGAGTTATTTTGCAGTGTTAAAGTACTGATTAATTCACCATGACCACGTAACAGCCTATTTTAATGCCATAAAAAGAATGGTGATAAAACAAGGCAAGATAACACTTAATCACAGTCAATTCTATAAAGCCACACACATTGGCAAGAGTAGCCAGTTAAGTGCGGAGAATGTGACACTATCACTAGCAGGTAATTTTCTGGTGACTCAGAATTACCTGGAATCATAAAACATCAGCTGAAAATTATTCATTGCCCTATTCTCAGTTCTTGAGTAGTATACTAGATATTTTCAACTTTTGTAATGTTTTGGCACGCATGCTACGTTTAAAAAAATAGAACACACCCATGGGGGTGATGATGTCTGTTTCTGCAAACAAGCCAACACTCTGCATCTACAGTCTACCAGCCATTTTAAAACTCAAGCAACCTGAACCATTATTACTGCCTTCAAGTATACTCAAAATTGGCTTTGACTGCACTATGCTAGAAATAGTTTGGTGACCACAAAAACCCTACAGAAGCCAGAGTGATCAGCAAGGCTAGATTACCCACTAGGCAAGTGAGACAGGTGCCTTGAGGTTTTAAGACTGACCATAGATAAGGAGACCCAAAGGCCCCCTGAACTGCAGAGCGGTGTAGAGAGGTGACCTGCCTTGTTGCACTCCAATGATGCATCGTCCTTCATCCTGAATGTCCTGGTTTTAATGGCTTTAATGGCTCCAGCAGCAACTCTCCTACATGATTGGAGACACTGGAGCCATAGAGATGGCCAGGGACTCTGGAAAAAGGATGGGAAGATACGTCGCTGGAGTGCAAAGGGTGGGTTGCCACTCCACACTGTACTGCTTGCCACTTTGCATGGAGGGGCACCTAATGCTGGGAGGACCTACCAGTTAACTATTACTGAAGGGACACCACTTGCCATCTAATACTTGGGTGGGGAGAGCTGTGGCTACCTAATATTGGGGGGCAACTGTGGCTACTTATTACTGAGGGACACCACTTGCTACAAAATAGTGAGGGGGCACCTCTGCCTACTTAAAACATGAAGTCTGAACACCCTGGCTAACTAATACTAGGGGTCACCTATGCCTAACTAATACTGGGAGACAACAATGCTTCCTAATACTGGGGGGCATGTCTTGCTACAAAATAGTGAGTGGGAACCTCCGCCTACCTAATACTGGGGGCACCTCCAGCTATTGTCACAAACAGAACTGTAACAGAATGTCTCTATAGAAGCGGCAAATCCAAATGCCGTAAAACGTGTTAGGCCGTTTACTGCACATCTACGTGACCTATGAATTTTTAATACATGTCACCTTTGTCTGTTTATGAAGTTTGTAATAAACGATATGTTTTACAATTAACAATTGGGCAGAACCCAAAAAGTGTCTATGGGGCCCTTCCTGTCCACCTCTGTACCACTTAAATATGGGGTGCCCCAGGACTCAATTCTTTCTCCCCTGCTTTTCACAATTTACATGTTACCGAATGGAAAACTAATCCAAAAACATGGCCTGACAGACCACTGCTATGCTGACGACGCCCAACTATATCTTTCCTTCAAGCCTGCTGTGACAAACCCAACTCCAACTATAAACGTCTGCTTAGCTGAACTACAGGGATGGATGAGTGACAATTGGCTGAGACTAAATGCAGATAAAACCGAAGTCCTTCTGATTGGAGGGCAGCGCATGACAACAAAACAACTTCACCTGCAGTCTTTACCACTGGGAATAGGAGGCACAGATCTACACAGCTCTGATCATGTGTGTAGCCTGAGAGTTCTAATTGATGGGGATTTAAACTTCAGAACCCACATCTCTGCTGTGGTGAAATTATCCTATTTTCACCTGAAGAACATCGCAAAAATCAAGCACTTCATCTCCCCCAAAAGATTTGCCAACCTTAGTTCATGCCTTCATTACATCCCAACTATTGAATATTGAAGTACTTCCTGGGTCGCGGGCGGCGTAGCTTCCGATTGGAGAAAGCTAGTGGCGGCGGTAGCCATGTAATGGAGGAGGTGGGGGGGGGGGCAATGCAGAGGACCAGTGATTAACAATTGCAGGTAAACAGAAGGCTAGCGACAATCAGATTGTCTCTAGCCTGTCAATATTTTTCAGGGGGGATAGCAGAGCCCAGGGGGGGCTGGAAGCGGCACCAGAAGGACACAGGCATGTCATTGTGCAGAGAACATGCCTCTGTGTCCTATTAAGATTTAGAAAATCCACCTCGGGTTCTCTTTAAGTGTGGAGCATTGCTGTGTAGCTTAGTTGGTAGGGCAGCAGGGTTAAGTGCAGTGTAGTGTGTACTGTAACTGGTAAGGGCAGCAGGGATTAGTGTAGTGTAGCTGGGCAGTGTAGCTTAGAGATTTTGGGGGGTAAAAGGTCCATAAGACGCCCCTGCACTATAGACGCACCTAGGTTTTCCCCTGATTTTTGCCCTGTAAACCTTGGTGCGTTTTACATGCCAAAATACAGTACCTACTTGTTTTGCTATTTTGAGCTCCGGCTATTAGTCACCCAAATTAGTCGCCGAGTGCTGCTATAGCCGTAATCTGCATTACCAACTATGGCGGTGCCCAAATCATTGGTTCAGCGCTGCGCCAAAATTCGCTGTCTCATTTTAAAGTGTTTCAGTTTAACTGGAAGCAAGCAGGCAGTAGTAGGTCACCGAGGAGGAAAATCTTTGTACAGGTGTGAAAAGTATTCTTTTTTTTTTTGTTTTGTTTTGTAGGGCTTTTACCAAACTGTTCATGCATAATTCATTTTATATTATGTTCTATTAAATACATATAAATAACTGCCTAATCTAGCGCATGATTAAGTACCCCGCACAGAGGAACACTAGGCAGTGAGCTGAAAATATTCCAGCAGCCATTCAGAGTTATGTCCCTGTCTCTTCTTGGATTCATGTCAGAATTCTTCCAGCATCTGACCACCTGACAGGTGTCCTAGAACTGCCTAGTAAAGAAATGACATGAAGCCAGAAAGTAATTGTAACAAAATAGTATTTACATTTGTAACAACAAGCTTGGCCACAAGCATATAATTTAGCATTCAAAAATAACCTTTACATAGAAGTCGGCAGTTACAACGTGTTCTTTAGCTGCCCGATAGGAGGACAAAGACATTTGGAGCAGGCAGGCAGAGTGTCATAGCTCGCCTCAGTCACATGCAAGGAGTTGACATCACAATGAAAGGATACAGGTCTCATTCACAATCCCCAGGAGCCATCTAGTGCTTCAGAATGCTGGGAAAATTGCTACATTTACTTAAATGCCCCTATTTCTCTAACTACCACTACGACAGCAGGCCTGGTGTTTTTTAAAGCCCAATCCTCCTTTTTTCTGAGGTAATGGCTTATAAATGAGCTCTGGGTTTTCCTCCCTTCTTTTCTTACTTCTTTCCTGTAAACCACAGTCAATGATAAATGTTGTTATCAGCATAAACACTTGGTTTTCCACACATTAAATGATACCAAGGCTTGTCTTAAAATTCAAGTGGTTTAAGAGAGATAATGGAATATAAATGAGGACAATTTTCTTTCTGGGATGAAATGACTGAATGTAGAATGTTTTGTTACTGCATTTACAAAAAAATAATGGCAAGAAGGAATTGAATGAAAAAAAAATCTTGAAGGGAAGAAAAAAGCTGCAATATTTTAGAGTAAGATGACAAAGCCAGTTTACCTTGTGAAGTCTGGTGATCAGCGCTGACAGGAAATGGTCAATGCGGCATAAATAATTCCAGCGTGCATGCAAATTTAAAGTGCAACTAAACTGAGAGGGATATAGGTGCTTCCTTTTAAACAATACCAGTTGCCTGGCAGTCCTACTGATCTCGTTGGCTGCAGTACTGGCTGAATCACAGCCCTGAAACAAGCATGCAGCTAATCCAGTCTGACTTCAGTCAGAGCACCTGATCTGCATGCTTGTTCGGGGGCTGTGGCTAAAAGTATTAAAGACACAGGATCAGCGGAGAGTAGAGCAACTGGTATTATTTAAAATGGAAAAATCCATATCCTTCTCAGTTTAGGTTCACTTTAAAGTGGACCTGAACTCAAGCTCTCTCTGCTCTAAAAGATACGCAACAGCATAATAACCTTTAAAGAAAAACATTTCTTTGTTACAGCTTTCATGGAAGCAGACATTGTTAACATCCTGTGTTTACAAATTAGCAGCTCAGCCATGGCAGAGGAGATTCCTAAGCTGGCAGCTGAGAGTTCAAATTACAACTGTGATTAGTTAAAGATGAGGGAGAATGAGGTAAGCTAAGATCTTTTATCTTGACTGAATACTCCTTGATGCGATATATTAATTTTAAGAGATGGTAAGATTTTCCTATTAAATATCCATTTTTAAATAGGGACTGACAGATCTATTTACCAGCTAGCTTGAACACTATTAAACCAAACCCACAGGGGTATATGGAAAAAAAAAATCAGACTACCTTATATACTCCCGTATAAGCCTAATTTTTTGGCATAAAAAATGTGGTGAAAAGTTACCCTCTCAGCTTATATGCGAGTCTGTGTAGCAGAACAGATGGTGGAGCAGGTGTTAAGGTGGAGCAGAGGAGTGTAAAGATTGTGCACTAGTACCCTGTTCTTGCCAGCAGACTCCCTGCTGTGCTCATGGTCCCCCATCCTCTGCAACATGGTGTGCAGAGTGCGCTGCTCAAGATTATCTGTGTCCCCTGGCTTGTGGAGTGGAGCATGCAGGTAACGTGTCAGCTGTGTAATGATCAGGTATTATTCCTGTGTGGCAATCACTGTGTCTCATATCTATGACACCATCTAGTGGCTTCTTGAGACACAGCTGTATGATCCTGCGGCGCATCTGGCTATGGGGAGGGGGGGGGGGATGACCTGGGGGCAGATAAGGCTACTGGGAAGGGGACTATCCTGGCGAGGGGGCTTATACACGAGTCAATCACTTTTTTTTCCTGGTTTCTGAGGGAAAAGTGGGTACCTTGGCTTATATGCGGTTTGGCTTATATGCAAGTATATGCAGTATGTCTGAAATGTTAGTAGTTCCAGAGGTCAGTGCAGGTGAAATAAAGCTATGTGAAACAACTATGAGCTCCTGGTCAACTTTTGTAATCAGAGAATCCAGCCAAATACATCAAAAGGTCAAAGGGGATGCATAAAACGTGGAAGGGGCTGTCTTATACAATTTGGTCATGAGGTTTTCACTGAATGTACTTTGCATATGTACTGTATCATCACATGCTTAGTTTACATTGTCTATGCTTTCCTCAGTGCAGGTAAAGATCTATGAAGGCGACACAGAAAATAAAAAAAAAACAAATCTAAAACCGAGTGTAAGTACATCTACCTGCAGCCTAACAAAGAAAAGGCAATAATTAGTAGAGAGCAACGCGTATGGGAATAGGAGCAACTCGTATGTTTCATGGGTCAACCCCACATTGGACTCTATTCACAAAACTTCTCATAAATGACTTATTTATCACCTAGTTGATAAAAATAACCTTGAAGCACATTTACAAGCAAAATAATATTACTTCCCTTAGCATAATTATACTATATTTTTGCTCTTTGGGAGCTTAAAAATGTAACTTGAATAAGGTGAGAACAGAGAAAAACAGGTGAAAAAAACTTTGTGAATCAGGCATCTTTTCCAAGTGGCTTTACCACATGCATGTGAGCATTTGTACTGGAGGTGTGATGTGGGCAACCCAGGCCTTTTTAGTCTTTTACTATGGCTGCCATTCTGCAACCCGGATTTAAGAGTACCTTATTTTTTGTTTTTTATCCCCATCATTGATCTTGATATACTACACCACAAGGGCCAGTTCAGGCGGGAGATAAATGAATGGTCACAGTGTTCATTGCTCAATCGCTGTCTATAGAAATTAATGGACAGTGCTTCTTACACGTCGGTACCTTCACTTCCTGGTCCTGTCATGTTTCGTTCTGGTCTCTACATGTACTTGTAGTACTATGCTTGACACTTCCATGTCCCCCTGCGGGGGTCAGAACGCGACGCAACTATCAAATGCTTTTCTCCCACCAAAAGGTGGATTACGTCTTTAAATACTTCAAAGGCTGTCAATGCAGGAAAATTAAGTGCTGACAGAGGGACCAAATTTAAAGAGAACGTCATTATCCTGAGCAAGCAAAAAAAAAAATTCTAACTGTCGTCAGCTTCATGAACTATCACAAAAACTGAAACACTTCATGTTGGTGAACGTCATCTTTCACTCAAGCTGCCCGGTAGCAAGAGGCTTCAGTAATGAATTCATCTTCTGTCAGACACCCTACTCTGATTTACTAGCCAGAACATTAACATAACACAATCACACAATAATGAATCATTCCTCTTATTAATTTCATCACCCAGACAGATGGTTGGAATGGT